>NC_052504.1:2857916-2937086 GCF_014356525.2 Nilaparvata lugens
GGGCCGGATTCGTCCGATCCAACGGCCGAACGGATCGGATGAAAACGGTTCCAGTGGACGGTTATCCTTGGGGTACGGACTGAACGATCAGGTCCATAAGTAGATTTTATCTGGCTATTCTATTATCATTTCTTTACAAAAACCAATCCAATAATAAAATAAGCATGGCATCATCTGATGGAAAGTGAAATGCGCATTTCCAAAAGTTCTCCTCTAAAACGTCTTCAGGAGACAAAATAGGTAACCTGTTGTCTCCATAAATAAATTAATAAATAAAACTTCTAAAGCAGATTTCCTCTAGAACAACCACCTTCTAATTTGTCACAGGTTCACATCAATCACAACCCCGGATATCCTCACAGCTCAGAATGTCACAGAAAGCTCCCCAGTTGTGACATATTCAGTCACACAAAGTTGTGACATATTCACGTCTTGAAGGTTTCCAGTGTAAAGGAGCCTTAAGTAGGATCCACTATATAACTGGCAGTATTCCGTGAATGGGAAGCCTTTATGTAACCATGCCTTGGTTGAAGGAACCTGATAAGTATTGCTGACATTTACGAGTGAACCTCATAATACCAACAAACACGGAAATGACAGAAATTATTCCCAGATGTCAAACAGTCATTGTCTTAGAAGGGGTTAAGGGTAGCAGAGGGGAGGGTCTTGCTGTTTCCTTTTTGAGGGGGAGGGAAGGAAAACTGAGTTTTCACACGGATGACTCGCCCGGAAAAGGACAGGAAAATGCATAGGAAAAGGGTTGTGACACGACATTTGTATAGTGAGGGTAATTTTCCTCGGAAAACCTGCGACCTTCAGAGAATTTGGTAGCTGAGGTGGATTCTTCTTCTTTCTTTTCCATCTCCTTTTTCTAACCCTCCTCCTCCTCCTCTTCATCCTCTTCTTCCTCTTGATCTCCTTCCTATTCTTTTATCCTTCTTCTCCTCTGCCCACTTCTTTTTTATCTGGTACTGTCGTTCAAATACCATCGACTCCTCCTCCTCCCCCTCTTCATTCCTCACCTCCTCCACCCATTCTCACCCATCTACTTCTTCTCCTCATCCTCTTCTTCTCCCTGATCTCCTTCCTATTCTTCTCTCCTTCTTCTCCTCTGCCTACTTCTTTTTTATCTGTTACCGTCGTTCAAATAACACCAATCCTCCTCCTCCTCCTCCTCTTTCTCCTTCCTCTCCTTCACCAACCCTCCACACACTGCTCCTCCACCAACAATTTTTCCTGTTCTCCTTTCTCTCTTCCTTCTTTTTTCCTCCATCTTCTTCTCTTTTTCTCTTGTTCCTCCGTTCAAATACAACTGAGACTGAAAAGGCCCTTTTCCGGGACAAAAGCCTTTCACTTCTCTCCTTTTTTCTTCCTCCACCTCCTTCTCTTAACCCCTATACCTCCTCATCCTGCACCTCCTCCTCATTTTTCTTCTTCTTCTTCTTCTTCTTCTTCTTCTTCTTCTTCTTCTCCTTCTCCTTCTCCTTCTCCTTTTTCTCCTTCCCCTCTTTCTCCAACTCACCTTAAACCCTTCTTCAAGGGTCCACTCTCTCCCCACGTGACCTTTAGGCTTACAGCCCTTTGCTGACTTACGTACTCACATATATATATACACACACACATATGCACTCAATCTACCCAACATCTGGGCCTTCTTTATCATTGTAATTATTTTCTTGTAGAAGTAAAAATAATGATTAACAAGTAATATGAACATTATATAAGAAGCCGCACGTTGTAATAATCGAATTTTAAATCTCCAAATTATAAAGCAATTGAATTTTTCCTTCTCAAAGTTTCTTCTCACTCCAATCACAGAGATACAATAGCGTAAAATGCAAGAAATTCTTCAAGAAAAATATAAAATTAAAAAGAATTATGAATGTCAAGTGAATTTTATGATGGAAATAAATTATTATTTATTTATTTATTTATTTATTTATTTATTTATTATTATATTAAAGATCATATTATATACGATCATATAATAATGCTTACTAGTGATCAATGATATTTGCAGTTGCATGATATTATGTAACAGTCACTATAACCATAGAGAAACAATAGCGTAAGTAGATATCCCATGGTATAGGGCGTTTATGTCGCAACTTTTACTGTTATCTCAAGCCGATAGTCCACTTAGTTCTTTCCTGTGAAGCTTTATGACGCTGGTAGTCTCTCATATTGTGCCGTTCATACATTTTTACCCGGTCAAAACAGTAAAAATCGACAATAGTCGACAGTAATCAGCTTGAGATAACAGTAAAAGTTGCGACATAAACGCCCTATACCATGGGATATCTACTTATGCTATTGATTCTCTATGCTCTAAGCAAACTCTCACATTGTAGACTATAGTGAGGTCCAAGTTATAATGGCAGGGTTTTATTAGTAATGGTATTACTATCCTTGTCTATTATTCATAAAAAAGCGGAAAGCGCTATCTCTTTCTCGTTTTGCTCTGTTGCCAGATCGTCTTTTAACAATGTAGAATTGATTATTACAATTGTAACAACAGAATATTTCATATTAATTATGGAAAAATATAATTTCTTGCTTAATAAAATATAATTGATTATTTTAAACTAGAATGAACAGTTAATATTACATCAATGAACCTGTATCAGTCACCGTCCATAGAAGGCATTGACAAGACGGAGGATCGGCAACGTTGTTCTCCTATCTTCCTCCTCTGTCATTATAACGTGGACCTCATTGTAACAGGTACCACGTCCCCAAGGGACTAATTAAAATCTTGACAAACTGGAAACTTGACCTGCTAAAATCTTGAAGAATTTGAAATAGGCCTATCTATAACCATCCTCGGTAAATAAGGAATCTATATGCGAATTTTCAAGTTAATCAGTTGAGTAGTTCAGACGTGATGATGCGTCATTCATGGATTTCCTATCCCGTGCGTTTATAAGTCAATTCTATCCTCTGTTAAATTCACAATATCGGGGCACCGAGCTTCACTTGTTATTTATTTATTGATAAACAACACAATTCTTCAAAATGATTGGGGAAGGACTAACATGCACAGCCCAAAACTGTTTCTTCCCCGAATTTTCATTTATACACTATAGATGGTCCAAAAAGTAGGTTATGTTTCATACACTTGAATCCAGATCCATTTTTTAGTCGAAATATTTAAAAAAACAGAAAAGTTCTAATTCAGATTGTTTACAAACTAAATTGAATAACAAAATAACACTCACTAATCACTTAAAACTGTAAAATAATGATTAATATTATTATATACTCTAATTTAGAGTGATCAACCATATCATATCAACAAATACAGAGGATGAATTATCCGTCTAATGTCCTTCAGCGAGTTTTCCTAGGGATGAGACCTAGTGCAATCGAATTTTTATATCATAAACCTACTATGTTCCAAATTTCGTGAAAATCGTTGGACCCGTTTTCGAGATCCGTTGAACAAGAATTACCAGATATAAAAATATAAACACAGAGATTGCTCGTTAATACAGAAGTATCTATCAATACGAATCTTCATAGAAAATGGCTCAGGTATCCTTTCATATTATGTTGGATTCTCACAGATATTGAATGGAAACATGGAATCAATATTGTTACCCTTATTATTCTGTAAACAAATTGTATTGTAACTCTTAAATCAAATAGTTTATTGTCAAAAACGGAGAATGTCACAACAACGTCAATACAATTCAGAGCAGTATATAAAACATACAATCAGCCATTTAAATAAGTATAAATGAATTCTTGTACATTATATAGGCACCTTTCCATCAATAAAACTTTCAACTTTAAAACTTAAAGCCACACATTGTTTATTGTTTCAACATTGAATGATAAATACGGTCGAGAATCTTCCACTTGTATAACAAATGAAAACAAAAATCTCCAGCTTAATATTTTTGGGGAGAACGGGCACTCTTCATATTTTAGGAAAGACCCGGAATCTCTGTCTTCATGTTATTAATAAGAGCAGGAATTGTGCAACGTCGTATATAATAGGCGGGTTATTTTCTTTCTCGAGGGGGGAGTTTTCCCTCTTTCTGTCTTTATTTTTCCCTTTCTCCCTCTTTCCCTGTGAGTAGCCTGGTAGCAGGATGATGGATTTATCCCTCAGTCCCTCACTTGATCCCTGCTCCATGGCGGGAGAAAAAGTGTAACATTCTTTATTAACTGAGAGAAGAGAAGTCGGGACTGTGAAGTCTACTTTTACACAAACACACATACACACACACGCACACACACACACACACACACACACAAACACACAAGCACATGGCATACTTGTACAAAAATGCACCATGTGGTGAGAGTAGAAACGAAGAATGAAAAGAAGAATAAGAATGTGATAAAAGAATGAGAGAAAAGAAGTATATTTTTGCCACACTGCAGAGAGAGCAGCTGTTTTCCAGTCCCTACGTAGATCTGAAAGGCATTGTTTGCAGACGACTCTCGTCTGACGTCAGAACAGGTTTCTTTCCGGCTAAGGCCGGGAAGAGTACCCTTTCCGGCCGCTAAATTTCAAGTGTTCTAAGACAGCTGATCAAAAAACTTTTCATTATTTGAGTTTATTATTCAATAATTAAAACATTCATATTAGTATCATTTTATTGTCATTTGGAAAAATAAAAAAGTATAAACTCAACCTCCCTCATAATTGAACATAATCTTTTAAGTTATTTAGACGAATCAGAATAAAAAATAAAAATACTTGGACAATTTCCTGTTATTCAGATTACCTCAGATTTGCTAGAGCTATGACCTTCCACTTTTGCTTTCGGAAGTGCTTGATAAACAATAATTATTCTCATATAATTAATTATATATTGTTTATTTTTCTGTGTGGCGAAAAATAGCGTTTGCACCACTGGCGAAAATGTTTTTCCGGCTCTCAATCTTTTCTAGTCCTCGGCCTATGGCCTCGGACTTGAAAACCGATTTCGAGCCGGAAAAGTCTTATTTTCGGCCCTAGGTGCGAAATATACTATATGAAGAAAGAGTTCATGAGCGGGGGAAAACAAGAAGATTGAGTGTAAAAACTAGAAGAAGAAGAAGAAGATTAGATTAGATTATATTTCTTAATTTTGTGAAGAAGAAGGAGAAGGAGAAGGAGAAGAAAAAGAGGAAGAAGAAGAAGAAGAATGGCATGATGAGAACAAGAAAAAAAGATGTGAATGAGAAAAGGAGACCTCCTAATAATCATCATTGTTGATGGAGGAGTAGGAGGAGTATAAGAAAAAGAAGAAGATGATTATTCTTCTTCCTCTTCTCCTTCTTCTTCTTCTTCTTCTTCTTCTTCTTCTTCTTTTTCTTCTTCATAATCATCATCATCATCATCATCATAATCACCCAGTATCCTCTAAGACACAAAATAAATCTTTCTTCCTCCCATTCTATTGTTTGTATGTGTGAAGTATTTTGGGGGGGATCAACCCCTCACCAGCTCCCTCCCCCCAAGAAAGGGGTTGATAAGTAGTAGGCGGATTACAGGGCGTTTAAACGACGCTTGTGTCGTCGCGACGCAACATGCAAATCGGATTAGACAGAGAACAGAGATAGGTTGCACTGAAGGCTTCCTCTCTCTCTTCCTCTCACTGGTCTCCGGGTGTAACCCTTTCGGGGCTTAGCAGATAGTAGTGGAGGAAACGGTGAAGGAGAGGAGAAGAAGAGAAAGAAGAATATAGAAGAAGAAAGAAAGATTAGAAGAAGGAGAAGAAGAAAGAGAGAACTCTACATCCTTGCATTCTATACTCCATTTCATCAGTATTATTTGAAATTTATTTTTTGTCATAGTCATTCAATTCCAGCTGTTCTACATCCATGAATTCAAGCCGGTAAACAGCTGATTGTAGAACAAGTAAACATATGATTCTCATTACAGCATACTATACTGTAATAAAGTCATATGTTTTCTTTACAGTCCAGTATGTTTCCGAGTTCCGCATTTGGAACGGAAAAACTATAGTGAGGTCCACGTTATAATGGCAGTGAAGAAAGATAGGGGAAAAACGTTGCCAAGTCTCTCCATTTTACACAGATGTTACTCAATTCTTCCCATCAAATTTGACCTAATAATAATTATCATTCCCTTGATGAAATAATCAATTTAATGTCAAATTATATCTTTTTCCTTAATTTGATTCAAAAATTTGCTTCCATAACTAAGATTAGATTTTTATTTTCATGAAAACCTGAAATGGCGGCTAATTTAAAAAACTGTGATACACCAATCTGAATTTCAAAACAACAAAAATTAAGCTATTTGGTGGGTATTCTATTCAAATTCCTTTTGAAAATGATAGAAAAATAGAAATCATATTCAAAATTTGTAATTTAATGAAATTATTTCTGAAATAACCTTTCAATATTACTCATACCGGTACGAGTAGGTCTAACCTTTACGTGTAAAGCATGGATGAAGTCTAGGATGGTTAGTAACTTTTAGAATGTCATTTCAGGTATTTTAATTTGTGTTTCTCATAAGGTAATGTCTAAATCAATTCTACGACTTTTGTACTGAAGTATTTTGATAGAATGAAGAAAAACAATGGCGGCTGAGTTACTTTTGTACAGTCACTGTCAAAAGTAAAAATAAAAAATTCTGGCAAACTGACAACATTGCAGAGCTAGAGAGAGATAGCGCTATCTGTTTTGTTGTATGATAGAAAAGGACAGCAACAGCATTGTCAATTGTACACTGCCATTATAACATGGACCTCACTATAGTACAAAAGCCGCCTTTTAGCGCTCCAGGTGGAAGTTTTGTCAACTAAAATCAAGAAATTCCTGATTCCAAACTCGTAAACTAGGTTATGTTTATAGAATGCATGTAGTAATGTCAGCACAAGCGGGTAATGTTTCATGTTCCTCAATTATTCTTTTCTAGAATATTATGACATAAATAGTGTAAGTTACTTGGACGTGAATGTCTTTTGCAGTGCTCGAATGAAATTCCAGTCTCGGCTAACGCCTCGACTAGAAACTTCATTCTCGCCTGCAAAACGGCCCTTCCCGTCCTTGTGACTTAAGATACTATTTAAAACCTGAAGATGATGTGAAACATTGGAAATAGTTGTTCCAATTTGTGTTTTTAATCTGTTACTTTATATTAAAAACTTTTTAAAAAAGGCTACTTTGATGCAATTCTATGAATGGAAAATAATATATACTTTGCAGTTTTTGGTGATATTTGGTGTTGGTAATTTATCAACCTAACGTTTGATGATGAATTTTCTATTGAAATATGATTTTTTGATAGTTCATAATATATCTGCATAGTTTTCAAACAATTTGGCAACAGTGGAGAACTACTAATAATGTCTTATAAAATTATATTTTATATCTTGATACAATATCTATCGATGAATCAATACTATCATTCAATGTAAAGTGGTGTTCAAGCCAGTATAAATTGTAACATACATAAATAAAGAACTCTAATCATCTTCATTCATTTATACAATAAGTTCATGATCAAAATGATAGGAAGAAAAATGAGGTAACCTTGTGCTATTCCTCTCCCAAATTTAGATAAGGTTACACATAGTCCGAAATAGGTCAAGTCTTGTAGGCTAGTTCTTCAATTCACAAAATTTTCAATCCTCAAGTATTTTCACAAAGTAGATTTTCAAGTTTAGATGCTCCAAAACTAATCATAGAAGAAATATTTCACATTATTGTAACTAAAATACGATTTTTTTAAAACTGAAATAACAAGAGTGATCAAGGACAATATCCCAGTAGAGTTTGAATGACCTGATTCATTTCAACCAATACAACACTACAAATTTAGTTTTATCATATCATTGTAAGCATACATTGATAGATGGTTTTTCTATTTACATATTTGTTTTATTATGTTTTACTTGTTTTCTTGGTTCATATTTTGTACTGTAAATTAATGTAAGTAAATTTTGCTATTATGGCGAATCTGTTGCTTAAGCCGCCATTTTGTGACATTTCTGTTATATTGTTGAGTGGGAGGAGACTGTCTGGCTGGGCCAATGGCAGGGCGTTCATGCCCTTGACCAACAGCAGTACTCGCCTACTAGTATAAATTCTGCTGCTCTTGTATTAAGTTTTAGTTTATCAGAGTTTGACAATGGTGTAACAACCGAAACCGGTCTTTCTAACTTTCAATAAATCTTGTGGTTTTTGACAATTTCTTAGTCTTCTTATTAAATGAAATAGGAGATATTCATCTATTGGAAAATATAATTTTGAAGAATCACCAAAAAACAAACTTAATTCTAAAAGCACAACCATTTCATCTTCTTCTTCTTCTTCTTCTTCTTCTTCTTCTTCTTTACTTCTTCTCCTCCTCCTCCTCTACATTTGGTAGAGAGTTAGTGGGAAGGATATTTTTAATATTCTTTCCGAAGAATGGACATTGATATGTCCAAAGCTCCGCCAATTTATGTAGATGCATAACAATATAATTATCTATAGTTATTATATTACAAATTACTTTTTCATATCATATACAGTTCAATAATTATTTTCTTAGTCTATATTATGTAAATTCATCTATAATTTTGCTGTATTGTAAGCTATTGTATATAAGTGTATAAGCCAGTATATATTGTAATCTACATAAATAAAGTACTCAATCAATCAATCAATCCTCCTCCTCTTTCTCCTCCTCCTCATCCTCCTCCTCCTCCTTCTTCTTCTCCTCCTTCTCCTCCTCGTTCTTCTTTCTCTTCTTGTTCATCATAATAAATTATCATCATCATCTTCTTCAACATCACCATCATCATAGCTATCAGAAGCATCAAATCGAAGGCGGTGTCTCGTGAGGTGGCTGAAGGTGACATTCTTGGGTTGCAAGGGGGGAGAGGCAGGGGGTGAAGATACAGGGTGCTACAGAAATAGGGGGGTGCAGATTGAGGGGGTGTAGATACAGGGTGTGCGGAAGGAACAGCTTCCTTTGCAGTTTGTAATCAGCCAGCACACGTGTCGTGGACAGCGACTAATGAGGCCTTTCCTCCTTTCCAACGCCCCGCCAAATGGGGAGTGAGAGAGAGGGTTAGGAGTGAGAGAGTGAGAGAACCTGTTAAAGAGAAGAGAGACTACAAATTGCGGAGACCTGCTGGGTTGTGAGCAGACGCCTGCTTCTCAAGGAGGAGAGTCCTTTCATACTCGCTTGTGTAAAAGAGAATTTCAGAGCAGGCAAAAGGCGTACAATTAAAGAGCAGCTAGAGGCGGAGGAGGGAAAGGAGGAGGAGAAGGAGGAGTAGAAGAACCCCTCTTTTTACTGAGGAGGAGAGAAGGAGAGCACCTACCGCTACTGGGTGACCACCGGCTTAGAAAATCAAAATCAATACAAGTCGAGAAGCTGTACTCTGTGTTGTACTTCCTCCTCTCCTCCTCCTACACCTCCTCCTCACACCCAGAAAAGTCTCTTCCATCCCCCTCACCATCTGACACCCCTTGACCCCAAAAAGCTGTGCTTGGAGATTTCAGACAGTTCGTTCTTGTCGTACACACACACATGCACTCGTAAGATGTGTGTTGTGGTGCGTGTGTGTGGGATGAAAAAGGGTTCAATGTGTGTGTGTGTGTGTGTGTGTGTGTGTGTGTGTGTGTGTGGTGTGTGTGGTGTGTGTGTGTGTGTGTGTGTGTGACAGTGAAAGATGTGTGTAAGAGTGGTAGTGGCTGGAATGCTTTCATGTAGATGGTGCTGAGATTACTGGCATCTTGTTGGGTTGAGTAGATTTTTTCACTTGTGAATTATCAATTCGACTCTCACATAAGAGTTTATAATTGGAAGAGTTTGTAATGAAAAGAAAAATCAGGATTGTTTTCATCACTTGAATTATTGTTATAATGGAAGGATATCTTGTAGGGTTATATATGTTTGTTTTTTATTCTCTTGTGATTTTTAAGTTTGATCCTCGCATCGGAATTGATCAAAAGCGTTTTTGATGAAATAAAAACCAGAATTGTTTCCACCACTTGAATTATTGATATACCAGCAAGGCACCCGTGCTTCGCTAGAAGAATTGAAAGATAAGATTATTTTTGTGAACCATTTATAATCTGAATTCTACCAACATTGTTATAATCGTTTTTTGAGATTAGGCCACAACTTGGCATGAGAACTATTGAGTCAAATCATTCGATCAATCATTGATGTGTTGGAAGTGCTCTTTAGAATAGTAGTCCAATCGCAGCGAATTTTGTAGAATATTGGGAAAAGGAACAACAGCTATTTGGCCGTTTTAATAAATAACCCCTTTCTTCCGCCCAAGTTAAATTTTGGCCGAATTTCCTCATTCTTTGCAAACAGATTCCACACCGGACACTTCTGAAGTTTTGAAAATACTCTCCATATATCATACTGAATTATTGAAATTTCATCGAAATTGTTCAAGCAGTTATCGCGATCGGATATACAAACAAAATTAAATTAGTCTTGATAGAATAGGATCACTTGATAGAAGCAACTCCCGTCATAAAAGTTTGTTTTATGAAAAATAAAAACTATCTATAATCCCAGGAATAGCTCTGATTGAAGCAGCAGTGCCCAATCAATTATTTGTTCTCCATAAATGCATTTTGATTAGTTCTTCAACTTGGTGCAAACCTAATGAAGTCATCTCAACTTAATGCCAACCTGTCAAAATTATTAATTAAGTTGCCAGTTAACAACTGTTTCGAAGAGGTAGGCTAGTTACATACACATCGATTTTTGGTCGTACGATATTTTACCGTCCTTATAAATTCTATTAGATTGAACAGATGATTTCAAACATATGATGTTTGCCAAGTTCCGTTTAATCTCATAGAATTCATAGTGACGACAAAATATCGTACGACCAAAAATCGATGTGTGTGTAACTAGCCGTACTCTCTCTAGATTATAGATCTATAATAATATATGATATGGACATTTCTATTATAATAAGGAGATTGGGAGAAGAAGAATATACATGCTAAAAGACGAACTTTAAACCCTTAAAAACCACCCTTAGAGTTGAAATATCGCAGAAAGATTTCTTAGTGAGCACCTAGGACGTTTAAGGAAGCTATATTCCAATTTTTGTTGCAATCCATCCAGTAGTTTTCCAGAAATCGTGATCAGTGAGTCAGTGAGATAAGAATGAGTATCGATTATAAGTATAGTTTTATAAGTATAGATTAATGAAGTTTGAACACTAATTCTGAAAAATCTAGAAGGAAAATTGAAATTTGGGCTTCCAGGTGCACGAGATTGATATTTTCAGAACCTAAGTTCAAAATTTGGAGATCAAAATCATTACCGTTTTTCCGGTATGCAATCCACAAGTTGACATGTTTTGATGCGAACAAACGAACAAACGAACAAACGAACACACGAACAAACACAACCCTACTCTCTCTTTATTGATATATGACAAGCTATTTGTAGGGTTGTGTGACGTCATGTGATAACAATTAGAATCTTGCATCAGAATGAATGGAAGAGTTCTTCAAGGATATGGAATGTAATTAGAATTGTCTCTGACACTTAGGCTAAATTATTGATATTGGATTGTTGTAATTTTTTGAATGTCGCTCAGTTCGCGGCAAAAGCGATACTAACGCCTCTGTCTAGTTATAGCGTAAGCTAAAAGGAGTCTGCGCAGTCTGACATCGACAGTTTTAAAAGTTGTTGCTTGTTGTTGAAGTAATGAATTCGAATGTTTAGGAAAGATCGTAGTGTATTCCTTCAAATTTTCTTAATTCACACAACTTTGGAGCAGATTGTTGAAGCTCACATTAGTTTTATTATCTGCTGTTTGTCAGAACTTTTATAATTCTCTCTCAAAGTTATACCGTAATTGAATCAGGAATCTTGTTCAATATTTGTATTTATAACCAATCATTTTAATCAATTTGTATGTATTGAACCATCCTTTAACTCTCATTTCTCTAATAACTGTTCTTTCCATATTCATACATCCCAAATACACAAATTAACATACGTTATTATAGGTACTGGCGAGAAAAGTGGTAGGTCCTTTCTTTTTTGTTCATTATTGTGCATAAGTAAACTTGATTCCATTTGAAAATTATTTCAACCCCCTAAAATTTATACAGTCCACTTTTTGATTATTTATAATCCGACCAGGACAGATGTAATGGAAGGATATCTTGTGAGGTTTTGTAGGTTTCTTTTTTGCTTTCTTGTCAGTTTACAATCCGTTTCTCGCAGCATAATGAATTCAAAGAGTTTTTGATAGGAACAGTAGATAGAATTGTCTGGGAAAATTTGAATTATTGATATAGAGAGGCTTTTTTCGGTTGCTTCGCCATTATAAATCTCCAGTGAACCTCCTCGAAAGGTTCTGAAAGTTCGAAGTATTTTCTACCATTCTACAATATCACCTCCTCTACTCCACAAAAAGTGTACATCAACAATTTAGGGACAAGCCACACGGAGCGCTTCTTCAGGCGTTTACAGACGAGTTGGCAGGACATGTTGCTCTCCGATTGGCTGATTATCATCCGATTCCAGAACATCAACCCAATCAGCTGATCAGCTAATCGGAGAACTTCCTGCCCTATCGAATCGTCTGAAACGCTTCATATGGCTTGGCCCTCATTCATACGATGAGATTTGATCAAAACAGATTAATAATATTTTGTTTAGTTCATTCTAGCGATGTTTGATTACCGTGGGTGATTATTATTGATTGAAAATATTATTTAAAGCTCGATACACTGTATAATTACCAATTAAATATAATAGCGAATGCTTGTTTTAGCAGCACTAATTTTAGTCTTACAGTCTTAATTACTGTATTATCTTAGTCTTAATTATAGTCTTAGAAGTTCGGGCACGTTTACTCTCAATATCACACAACAAAATCTCATTTTTCTCATAAATTTTCTCAACCTCCGATGCATCAAAATGTATTTGTGTGTGAATAAATGAATTGAAAAAAAACTGTCACGTTCACTTACCGGACTTACACTGATATGTGGGAATTCAACTGAATCTACAACGTATTGCAACGTATATTTTATGGAATTTTGTTAATAATTATTATTAATTCTACATTGTTAAAAGACGATCTGGCAACAGAACAAGGCGAGAAAGAGATAGCGCTATCTGCTTTGTTGAATGATAGACAAGGATAGAAACTCCATTGCTAATCAAACACTGGCATTATAAGGCTGTGCAAATGCTAAGAATAAACTTTCTACTCGTGATATTTTTCAAAGTTTTACGATTTGTATATCATCAAGCTATCAAAATGAAAAAGTTTTCTCAGGAAAACTTTTTTTTCTGATTATTACTTTTTGAGATATGAGCGCCTAAAGATTGAATTTTTGGGACAGAACATTTCAATATCGGTAAGAGATAGATCCATAAGATTTAGAGGATAGATTCTTCATGGTATTGTTGATCTAGTAGAAGATTCGAGAAAATATCAATTTTTGAGATCGTTATTTGATTTACTAAAGATAACCAAAAAGTACTTTTAGTTGAGTTATTTTTGGTAAATTGAATAACTTTTTCAAAAATTGATATTTTCAGAAAATGTTTGCTCTACTAGATCAACAATACCATGATGAATCCATCTTTTAAATCTCATGGATTTATATCTCACCGGAATGTTCTGTCCCAAAAATTCAAACTTCAGGCGCTCATATCTCAAAAAGTAATGATCAGAAAAAAAATGTTTTCCTGAGAGAACTTTTTCATTTTGATAGCTTGATGATATACAAATCGAAAAACTTAGAAAAATATCACGAGTAAAAAGTCTATTTTTAGCCTTTGCACAGCCATAACGTGGACCTCACTATACTGAAAATACAAACTGCAACCCCACTCTCATGTGTAATAATTCATGCATGACGTGTGTTGAACAGTTGAGACACGCGCGCTATCTAGCGGCGAATTTGCGAATCACGTGTGGAACAGAATGTCCAGAGAGAGATTCGTGGTCATTAGCATTCAACCCTTTCGCAATCAACACCCTCACTTGGTAAACAGAGTACAATGACATCCAATTGACTCAGATTTTTGGAGTGAGTTTAGTTTTGTTTTCTGGTTTTAAAATTTTGAAATAATTCGATGTTTTAAAGTTTTGAATTACAGTTTGCTGCAAAAATTTTTTCTCCACACTGGACATGGAGCAGCTGTTTTCCAGTCCCTACGTAGATCTGAAAGACATTGTTTGCAGACGACTCTTGTCTGACGTCAGAACAGGTTTCTTTCCGGCCTAGGCCAGAAAAAGTACCCTTTCCAGCCGCTAACATGGAACTAAGAAAGGTGATAAAAAAACAGCTGATCAAAAAACTTTTCATTATTTGTGTTCACTATATACGGCGAGGTGGAACTACCCTTGGGTCTCCCCACCATTCAAAGCCATACACTAATAATAATAATAATAATAATAATAATAATAATAATAATAATAATAATAAGTGTGCGTCGATGTATACACAACTTTTTTTTGAAATTTTTCATTTTGAGAATAATATGAAAATAAAAGGAATTCCTCCATACTCTGATATCACTCTAATAAATATCATCTACTTAGAAGACAGGATTAACCAGACTATAGAATTATTCATCATAAATCAGCTGTCGAGTGGACTATTAATTGCATGTAATAGCGCATGCAATTAATATCTCAATGTAACTTGGTAAAACATCAGCTGCTATGTGGACTATTAATTGCATGCCTCATTGAATGCAATTTTCATGCACTATCAAATTAACTACTTATTGCATTCAACTAATAACTAAAATAACAAAGTATTGTCTCTCGACCTTTCTCTGCTTTGAACTCTTGCTGACCTGTTGCCCGTATGTCTTAAAGGAGATTAGCTTTCGATGTTAGCATTTTTGATACACCAACCCCAACAGTCATTAGCCGTTTTCACACCGATATCTCGCCGACACGACATACAGACAGGATGAACAGTATAAGAGGAGGCTGTGTTTTATAACTGTGCGAGGTCTACTGTTCACAAAACTACTAATTATATTGTGCACAATAGAATATGAACTTGGGGTTTTAATATCTCTGAATAATATCCAACAAATTTATTCGGCAGTAAACAATAATAACTCATATAACTCATGCCTCATGAAATCTCGTCGTGAGAAAGACTACCCCAACCTCCCTTCAGATTTCTTCACTCATGAGTTCAATGCCCCTTGAAACTGTTAACCGTGAATTTTTCAGCCCATTCACCACATCACGCTTCAAGGATCTGTGACTCTGTTTCAAGAATCTCCTCCTCGCATTTGTCATCCTTCTCCTCCTCCTCCAGCTCCTTTTCTACCTCCTCCTCTTCCTTCACTTTCTCCTCATCATCTTCCTCCTCCTCCTCCTCCTCCTTCTCCTCCTCCTCCTCCTCCTCCTCCTTCTCATCTTACTTCTCCTCTTCATCTTCCTTCTTCTCATCCACCATCTCCAGTTCCTAGTCCTTTTCCTCCGCCATCTGCTCCTCCTTCTTCACCTCCTCCTCCTCATTCTCAGTTCGTATTTGTCATCCTTCCCCTCCCCTATTCTATTTTCTTTCTCTTACACCCTCAATCTATCTGATCCACAAACCCAATTCATCTCTTTCACACTCCCCCTAAAATTGGCACTCTTTTCTCTCTGTCACACTTCTCTGAAATCTGTTTTTTTTCTGACTCAAGCTATTTTAGCTTCTCTGCGTGTACTCAATCTATTTTATGGTGTGTCAACATTTTTTCCAAAACTGATTTTTCCTTTGAAATGTCTCATTTCTTGAGAATTTCTCGTGCCTTAGTGTAGTTTTAGGAGGTTTTTCTGTGCTCTGAGGAGACAGATTCTGTATTTCCCCATCTGTACATTTTTGTCATCTCCTCCAATTCTCTTCACTTTCTGAACAACCTATTACACAATGTATTCTTATTCTTATTCTGAACAATGTATTATTATTACACTTTGGTTGGATTGTATTGTCATGTTGAGCTTTGTTTGATTTATGTATATGTATTTATGAGTGTGGAATGAATAAATTTGAATTTGAATTAGAATTTTCTTACTCGTGAGCTCCCTGGTATGGAGAACTCGCTGGATAATTCTATTCTTCTATTCTCTTCTGTCCAGTAAAAGCGGACTCCCACATATTACGTTGTAGTCCACAAACGTACGTTCCAGTGCGCTGAGAGATACGTTCTAATGGACGTATTCCTATACGTCCTATAACGATCATTCGAGCTTAGAGGAGATAGTCTCATTAAAACTCATGTAGAAATTTTTTTACTGTACCGGAAATTTAGGCTCAACTCACACTTACGCGACTCAGGTCGAGAAGGGACTCGACTCTAGTCGAGAGCAAGTGCTTTCAAATGGTGACAGTCGCGGAGACTAGAATCGACTGGTCTGAGTATCTTCTCGACTCAGGTCGAGAAGAGACTCAACTCTAGTCGAGAGCATGTGCTTTCAAATGGTGACAGTCGCGGAGACTAGAGTCGACTGGTCTGAGTGTCACCATTTGAAAACACATGCTCTCGACTAGAGTCGAGTCTCTTCTCGACCTGAGTCGCGTAAGTGTGAGTTGAGCTTTGAGGTGGAGTGGAAGAGAGGACTTTGAAGTCCAAACTCCGCCTAATATGAAATATATTTTCTTTTTTCATTTTTTTCACACTGAGAATTCGGCTTCTAAAAGGGATTTGTAAAGCGGAAAACATAGCTTACCTAACAGAACACCTGATACCTTTTCACCTTCTAAAGAATTGAAGGATTTCGTAGTACATGGATATCCATAGTTGGAAAAACCCTTCAATCTTACATCCTTTTTTTGCACCACTTTATTTTGATTTTGTTTTATTATGTATTGTTGTTGTTGTTGTTGTTGTTTGCATTCTTTTTGTTAATCTCTGTATTGGACTTGTATGTGTGTGTAAAAAGAAATAAAATTGAATTGAATTTGAAATACATAGGCTACTACTCACTGTTACTTATACAGTAACTGTTCCATAACCAAAACACTCGATTCTATATTCTCGTAAGTTATAGCTTAGAGAAAAGATAGCATAAGTAGTTATTCCATGGTATAGGGCGTTTATATTTCAAATTTCACTGTTACCTCAAGTCAATAGTCCTTGTAGTTATTTTACGTGAAGCTATGAGACGCTGGTAGTCTCTCTTACTGTGCCTTTCTTACACTTTCACCCGGCCAAATCTATAATTGACCGAAGCGAAGCTGAGGTCTTAGTTTTGACTCGATCGGCTTTTGTCTGTTTGTTTGTACCGCAGTTACAGTTGCAGTTATTGTCCAATTTGGATGAAATTTGGTATACAAGTTCTTTGAAACAAGGCGCAGAAACCTATGTGTAACGATTTTTGGTAAGACTTCCGGTTATTTATAATATTTAAAAAAACGTAGACTAACCTCAAAAGTAACTTTTTCGTATCTTTGAAGATACAGCAACTCATGTTCCTACTTTTTCGCATTTTTGTGTCGCTCTACAGTGTCAAGTCTTTTGTTTTCCTTTTGGTATGAAATCGGAAATCGATTTGTGAGCATTAACATTCTGCATAGGCATAACAAGCCATAACATTGAATCCACTTCTCATGAAAAACATCATTAGCAACCTCCTGTCATTGTCACCGACAAACTCATCTTATTTAGAATCATTTTCCGTCTCACCATCGTCTGTGAGATGATTCATCATCTAAATTGCCTACTGCATATTTTATTTTTCCGTCAGTTGACCGATTTCTCATAATTAATTATTAGAAAAGTTATTATGGAGACAATATAAAGGTACCTCCTTGATAAGTCCGGTGTCCCTGCAAACAGTGTCTCTAGCACTTTCAATGGAGAAAATAATAGATGACATGGCTGAATCTTCACAATATACTGTACTTACTGTACTGGCCCTTCTCATTAGATTGAGAATTGTATTCATGAGCGAGGTCTACTGTTCGCAGAACTACTAGTAATAGACAGTAATTAACAGAAAATCGGCTTGAAATTTGGAACATAAACTACCTATACCATGGAATATCTTCGTATCGAATATTTTCTCTATAGTTCCACTCAACAACATGCTAGAGAACAATGATAAATTATAATCCGAGACATGGTGAATAGAACAAGTAGTGATTCTCCCAACCAGAGACAGTTGGATTTTAGCGAGTGGTATGCGAATGTGGGTGATAGATTTATGGGCCGCAATAGCTGAGACATATTACTCCCTCTGGGAGGGAATAAGATTGGGCCTTATAGTATCGGAGACCAAAACAAGATCCTAAAATATATGAGAGTCGGAAATTGTTTCCAATTATTTGTGAGGTTTCAAGTTCTATTCTTGAAATAGTATCTTACGTCACATGGACGGGAAGGGGCCTTTTGCAGGCGAGAATGATGTTATGTTTGCTTGTGCTGACGTTACTACATGCATTCTATAAACATAACCTAGTTTACAGACTCCGAATCAGGAATTTTGTGGAAGTTGACAAACCTTCCACCTGGAGCGCTGAAGGTGTTTTTTTTTTTGTAGCAGTTTTGCTGTTCCTATTTCAGAACCAGGAAACATATACGACTTTGAAGAAACATATATAGTTTCATTACAGTAGAATATACTGTAATAAGAATCATATGTTTAATTGTTCTACAATCAGCTGTTTACCGGCTTGATTTCATGGATGTAAAACAACAGAATGACTATGACAGAAAATAAATTTCAAATAATACTGATGAATGGTGTATAGAATGCTAGGATGTAGAGTTCTCTCTTTCTTCTTTTCCTTCTTCTAATCTTCCTTTCTTCTATCCTTTTCGGTAGAGAGTTAGTGGGGAGGATATTTTCAATATTCTTTCCGAAGAATGGACATTGATATGTCCAAAGCTCCGCCAATTTATGTAGATGCATAACAATATAATTATCTATAGTTAGTATATTACAAATTACTTTTTCATATCATATACAGTTCAATAATTATTTTCTTAGTCTATATTATGTAAATTCATCTATAATTTTGCTGTATTGTAAGCTATTGTATATAAGTGTATAAGCCAGTATATATTGTAATCTACATAAATAAAGTACTCAATCAATCAATCAATCAATCCCCTCCTTTTTCTCCATCTCCCTTATTCTCCTTCAGCTGAAATTCAATGACTATGACAAATAGTATTAACAGTTTATTTAGTGAATAAAAGACCAGTATATTTGATGAACTGTTGTTGTTGTTAAGATAATTTGAGGAATATAATAGTACTAGCCGTAAGGCTCGCTTCGCTCGCCATATCCGTCTAGCCAGGGGGCTCCGCCCCCTGGACCCCCGACTGGATCGTCCAAGAATGAGATCAGCAGGCTCGCTTCGCTCGCCTGCATTTTTCATTTGAGCATTTTTATCATATGTTAGGACGATCCAGTCGGGGGTCCAGACTAAACGTCTGGCTAAACGGATATGGCGAGCGAAGCGAGCCTGACGGCTAGTAATATAATATTCCCAGGAATAGCTCTGATTGGAGTAGCAGTGTCCAATCAATTTTTCCGCGATAAATGCATTTCAATCTTCAACTTGGTGCCAACCTAACAAAGTCAACTCAACTTAATGCCAACCTGACAAAATTATTAATTTAGTTACCAGTTAACAACTGTTTCGAAGGTGTACTCTCTCTAGATTGAAGTTCTATATGGTATGGACATTTTTCAATTATAATTAAGAGATTGGAATAAGAATAATATACATGCTAAAAGACGAACTTTAAACCTAAAAACCACCCTTAGAGTTGAAATACTGCCAAAAGATTTCTTAGTGCGCCTCTAAAGGGCCAACTGAACATACCTACCAAATTTGAACGTTTTTGGTCCAGTAGATTTTTAGTTCTGCGAGTGAGTCAGTCAGTGAGTGAGTGCCATTTCGCTTTTATATAAATAGATGCTGAAAACATGATTCTAAAGTTGTAATTTTTTACACAAGAGTATGTTTCCTCTCATTTTTTAGGGATAGCCAATTTAGAGTTAGACTGTTATCAGCATCATAATTATTACTAGAAGGAAAATGATCAGGAGTTCACTGAGGAATCCTACCAAATAAGAAGGAGATGAAGGATTTCAAGTATGTGATGAGGAAAGGAAAGACTCTACTTCCTTATTCTTATTCTAGACTATGGGGAGGGGAAAATAAAGTAGGGAGAAATCAGCAATGAAGAAAGGGTAAACAAAAGAACAGAAAGCAAGGAGTTGCGATGAAGGGGTGTGTTAGGAATTATGTGAGGGAGAGGTTAATAGCTGGGGGCGGAATAAATTTTTATCAAGCATAAAACAGTGTTAAGCTCCTTGCTTGTTTGTGAACAGAATTGACTGTGACATGAGATGGGTACGAGAGAGTAAACAGAAGAGAAAGAAAGAGAGAGAGAAAGGGTGATGGGGGAAGCGAGAGACATGAAGGAGTGAGAGAGAGAAAGAGAGAGAGAGAGGGGAAGATTGAGAAGGCGAGAGAGATTGAGTGAAAAGTAGAGTGAGCGAGAGATATGTAGAGTGGTGGTAAGAGAAAGAGATAGAGAGAGAAATAGTATGAGAGAGAGATAATGATAGAGAGAGACAAAGTGGGAGAGAGCGACAGAGTAGAAGAGAGAGAGTGAGAAATGGAGTGAGCGAGAAATATTTAGAGTAGGGGTGATAGAACGAGATAGAGAGATTGATTGATTGATTACTTTATTTATGTAGATTACAATATATACTGGCTTATACACTTATATACAATAGCTTACAATACAGCAAAATTATGGATGAATTGACATAATATAGACTAAGAAAATAATTATTGAACTGTATTATGATATGAAAAAGCAATTTGTGATATAATAACTATAGATAATTATATTGTAATGCATCTACATAAATTGGCGGAGCTTTGGACATATCAATGTCAATTCTTCGGAAAGAATATTAAAAATATCCTTCCCACTAACTCTCTACTATAGAGAGAGAGGGACAATGAGAGTGAGAGTGAGACAGAGTGGTTGATTGATTGATTGATTGAGTACTTTATTTATGCAGATTACAATATATATACTGTTATGTATACACTTATACAAAAGCTTACAATACAGCAAAGTTTTAGATAGATTAACATAACATAAACTAAGAAAATAATTATTGAACTGTACAATGATAAGAAATATGATATGAAAAAGCAGTTTGTAATATAATAACTATAGATAATAATCATATTGTTATGCATCTACATAAATTGGCGGAGCTTTGGACATATCAATGTCCATTCTTCGGAAAGAATATTAAAAATATCCTCCCCACTAACTCTCTACCAAAACGTTAATTTCGTTATTTAAACTAAGGATTTATTTATTAATGGAAATATTGTAAAAGTTTTAATCAATATGAATATTAAAGAGAAAAAAAAACAGAAAATTGATAGAGTAAAATAATTATATAGGTAGATAAGATCAAATAATTGATTAATAAAATGAAGTAGGCTGAAAGTAGATCAGGGTTATCAACTTTCAGTAATATACAGCATTATGCAGTGGATAATTGAAATAACATGAGTTTATATATATATATATATATATATATATATATATATATATATATATATATATATATATATATATACAATTCGTTCTATAACATGGTTTAAAGGTTTGTATTTGTGGGATGGGTGGGGGATGGATGTCATGTGATCGTTCTAGGGCCGGACAGTTTCAGTCATTTGTTCCAAAAGATGTTTTTTTAAAGTTAGGATGAAGCTCGCTCGGCTCTCGATGGACCTGATAGAAACAGGAAGTGCATTCCATGCACGACAGGCACTGACTAAGAAGGATTTTGTGAAAATAGTAGTTCGATGATTGGGTATCCTTAAAGTACTTTCTCCGGTTCTAGTATGTGAAGCATCTATCCTCCTACCTTCAGAGACAAATTTGAAATCATCTTTAAAATAGTTCGGATTACCGTATATCAAGATATCTCTAACAAGCTTGACTATTCGAAAAAGCCTCTGATCGGGAAGCTTTAATGTTGAACTAGCAATGTGGGCTGGGGTGATATGATCATGGCGTTGGAGAGAGTAGACGAAACGTAGACAATAATTTTGGCAACGCTGTAGTTTATCATTCAGAGTGACTTGCATATCGTTAAGAACAGAATTACAATACATTAAATGTGGGAAGATGAGAGATTGAACCAATAATAATTTAATGTTTCTAGGGAGGATATCGTGCATTTTCTTCAATGCATGCATGGCTGAGAATACCTTTTTACAAGTTTTGTTCACTTGTTCTGACCAGTCAAGAGTATTATTCATAATAATGCCTAAATTTTTAACTGAGCTACAGTAAGGAATGTCATTACCGTCTACACTAATTTTGTGAATAGATTCAAGGTCAATATTGTTTATAAGACGAGAATATCCAATTATAATGGGTTGTGTTTTGATGGGATTAAGCTTAAGGCCATTTTTCTTTGTCCATTCCACTATCAAATTGATATCCTGATTCATTATTCCAACTGTTTCATTAATTTTTGTTATGGGACAGCTTAAATAGATTTGAAGGTCGTCTGCATAGAGAGAGACAATGTGAGAGAGTGAGAGAGAGAGATAATGATAGAGATGAGAGAGAAATAGAGTGAGAGAGAGAGTGATTCAGTGAGGGTGTGAGAGAGGGAGCAAGAGCCTTTAATGGCATTCTGCCACCGAAAGGGCTTCTGCTAAGGAAAAGGGAAAAAGGAATTTGTTGAACAAGGGGGGAACAAGTCAGGGGAGGCTCCCGTGAGACCCTCAGTGTTGACATGGGTGTCAGAGGGCCCCCCTTTACTACCGTTTTAGGCCTATAAGCTGTTGATGGGGAGTGATCTACATTGTAGGAAGATTCAGTTTAATTTGTCAGTATGCCTTATATAGGTAACATTAAAGCTCCACTTTTAAATATCATTGAAATCAATACAGCATCGATCGGCAATAGTCAGTGTTTCTTATGGATGGAACTGGGAAATCTATAATATAATTAAGGGAACATTGCTAGCAAAGCATTGCTAGCATTGCTCTCATAGCAAGGACCTAATTAGAAACTTGACAAACTGAATCCTAGATATAGTATATTTCGCACCTAGAGCAGAAAATGAGATTTTTCCAGCTCGAAATCGGTTTTCAAGTCCGAGGACTAGAAAAGATTGAGAGCTGGAAAAACATTTTTGCCCGTGGTACGAACGATATTTTTCGGCACACTACAGGTATTGCTGACAAAATAAATAAAGAATACAAAATAAAGAATACTCGTTAAGCTATCGTACCTATCTCTTGATTTTAGTGGTAGAAGATTTGCAGTCAGGATTTCAGATTCTTTTAAAATTTCACTTGGAATACCACAGTCATCTTCAAGCATTTTTGAAAATTCGGAATGCACTAATCAACAATAAATAATTGAATAAAACTGGTTGCGAAGCGAATTAGTTTGATTCGAAACTGGAACTGGAATCATGGCGACTTCAGCTGATGATGAAAGTGGACACTCGCCCGATCTAGCGGATGACTTATTAACTAATTCCATGAGCGGCTGGAAAGAGACAACTTTCTGGCCTAGACCGGAAAAGAAACCCTTCTCTGACGTCGTCTGCAAACAAGGTCTTTCAGATCTACGTAGGGACTGGAAAACAGCTGCTTTCTGTGCAGTGTGGCGAAAAATTCTAAACATGCTTATAACCATCCTCGGTGAATAAACAATCTATATGCAAAAATTCAAGTTAATCAGCCCAGTAGTTCAGACACGATGATGCGTCATTCGTGAATTTCCTACGCCGTACGTGTAAGCCAATTCTTTCCTTTATTACATTATAGTCTAGTATAGGTAACCCCTGCTCTGCAAGAGTCTATTCTAAAACTTGACAAACTGGAAACGTAACGTAACCATAGAGAAACAACAGCGTAAGTAGATATCCCATGGTATAGGGCGTTTATGTCGCAACTTTAACTGTTATCTCAAGTCCATAGTTCATGTAATTCTTTCCAGTGAAGCTGTGTGACACTGGTAGTATCTCATGTTGTGCCGTTCATACACTCTCACTCCAACAAAACTGTAAAATTCGACAAAAATCAACAGTAATCGGCTTGAGATAACAGTAACAGTTGCGACATAATCGCACTATACCATGGGATATCTACTTACGCTATTGTTCCTCTATGACGTAACGAAATCTTGAATAATTGAAAATAATCCTATAACCGTCCTCGGTAAATTAAGAATCTATATGCAACATTTCAAGTTAATCAGTTCATTAGTTCAGACGTGATGATACGACATTCGTGAATTATACAATCAGCTGATAGTTGCAGTGATAGTAGTTTTAATTTTTCTGCTCAAAATTTTCAAGTTTATTTCAATATTATTGAAACTTTCGGATTGTTTAGTGTTATTTCCGGCTCTTATCAACCCTTCAAAATTCAAAATTCATCAGTCATATCTCGAATACGTATTCTCTGAGTGTTAATCTTTGGTGAAAACAGAAATTTTAAACTTAACCTCACTTTGGACTATTTATGTGCCAAAATCAAGGAATTGAAGAAGTTTTGGGCAATTGCCTGTTTCTCTTTCCAAATATCGTGTTTGTAACTGTTCTAATAAATAAATAAATAAATAAATTTCCTATCCCGTACGTGTAGAAGCCAGTTCTTTCCTTTATTATATTATAAACTAGCAGGTAACCCGTGCTTCGCAAAGGTCCAATAAGAAACTTGACAAACTAAAAACTTGATCTACTGAATTCTTGATAGATTTAAAATCGATCTATAACCACCCTCGGTAAATAAACAATCTATAGGCATACTTTCAAGTTAATCAGTCCAGTAGTTCCGACGCGATGATGCGTCATTCGTGAATTTTCTATCCCCTACGTGTATAAGCCAGTTCTTTCCTTTATTATATCATAGATAAATATCACTATATCTCACCAGAAACAGTATCAGACTTCTCATTTCGTTTCCATTGATCTCAAACATGACGTAATTTACCCAACAGAACCTCAGTAAATACACTTCAAATGGTTTTGAGTGGAATCAACCTGTGAGTTTGTTGTTTTGTGGGGTAATATACATATAGTGAGGTCCACGTTATAATGGCAGTGTTTGATTAGCAATGGTATTGCTATCCTTGTCTATCATTCAACAAAGCGGAAAGCGCTATCTCTTTCTCACTTTGCTCTGTTGCCAGATCGTCTTATAACAATGCAGAGTTAATTGACCGAGCGAAGTGAGGTCTAAGATTCAAGTCGACGGTTTGGCATTTCTCTTGATGTTTAAATGTTTGAATGTTTTTATGTTTATATGTTGCGCATCTACGGTGACACGCGGTGATAGATTTTCATGAAATTTGACAGGTATGTTTCTTTTTTAATTGCGCGTCGACGTATATACAAGGTTTTGGAAATTTTGCATTTTAAGGATAATATAAAAGGAAAAAGGAGCCTCCTTTATACGCCAATATTAGAGTAAAAATCGGACTATGGAATATTATTCATCATAAATCAGCTGGCAAGTGATCACACAGATGTGTGGAGAAGCCAGTCTATTGCTGTATTTCTCTATAGTTTCAATCAGGTACTTGTGGATGAGAATACTGCATGAGGTCTACTGTTCACAGAACTACTAGTAACTAATAAACAGAATATTACATCTTAATTATAAGAATTCATTATTGAATTACTGAAAAATATGATTTCTTGCTCGATAAAATATAATTGATTATTTTAAACGAGAATGAACAGTTGATATTACATCAATAAACCTGTATCTGCTACCGTCTATAGAAGGCATTGACAAGACAGAGGATTGGCAACGTTGCTCTGCTATCTTTCTCCACTGCCATTATAACGTGGACCTAATTATTTGAGATCGATATATCTTGCCTTTTTTCAGAGTATTGCAACATATGGCATACTACTGTGGGGGAATAGTAATCATGCAGAAAATATTTTATTATTACAAAAGAAGGTGGTCAGGGTTTTAACTGATTCCCATAGTCTAGCACACTGTAAGCCTCTTTTCGTCCAGCTTAGAATAATGACAATAGTGAATTTTCACATATATACTGTATCGTTGCATGTTAAAAAAACTCATCCAATTTAAAATTAAGGCATCAAACTCATAGCTATAACACAAGAAATTGTCATAGGATTGACATTCCCTATCATAGGTTATCCAAAACAGCCAAAAGTTATGATACATTTGGTATAAAAATTTGCAATTAATTACCTACAGATTTAATATTAGAGACAGAAAAGAAATTTAAGACGAGATTATTGAATTGGCTGGTGATAAATCCTTTTTATAGTGTTGAAGAGTTCTTTGAGAGTGAAATAATTGTTGCTTAGAGTTAAGAGGTTTCTATTTGTATTTATATATTGTTCTAAAGGCTCAAGTGCTTTAAGGAATATGTTTTTTGCATTCAAATGAATATTATTAATGTATTTGAAAATCCAATTGACTTACAGTTTACTTAGGTACTGTATTATTTTCAAGACTCAGTAATGTAATTTTGTATGTACAGTTGCTGTAAAATTTGATTTTATCTTTTGTCTTACTGTATTCAATATTTGACTTTGCCTATTGTTCTGAGAATTTAACGGCAATAAAATCATATTTATTTATTTAACAACGTAGAATTAATAATTGGTTAACAAAATATTTCATCTTGATTATGTACACGACTCAGGATCGGCAACATTGTTCTCCTATCTTTCTCCACTGCCATTATAACGTGGACCTCTTTATAAGCTTCCTCTCACTCTACCCTACCAGCATTAGTTGAATTGACAGCAAAAATGCAAATATTTAAGAAGCCATTTTGGAGTAGATCGCCTCCTACAGTGAGATACAATTTACCCTGTCAGTATAGGTTCAACTGGGAGTATTATTGTTATATTTATGGAAAATCCTGACATATTGAAGTGAATCTGAGCATGGACGCTAAGCGGCTTTCTGTGGTTGCCATGACAACGGTTGCCACTTGTTGTTACAAATGGCCAATGGCGTAAGTTCTTAACTGGATGCCAAAACAACTGAAACATCTCCCAACGATCATTAAAATTGAGTTTTGACATTCAGATCTCAGATAGAATGTTAACCTGCACTGTATATTGATGTCAATTTTGGCATTTGGATAGAAAGTTATCCAACAATGGCATAACGGTAGTGTACGAGTTGGTTGTTTCCCATCATTTTGGTAGAGAGTTATTGGAAAGGATATTTTGTCTCTATAGCCTGATTTTTATTAGTAGCGTCACCTGAGCAAAAAATCAAATCAAATTTATTTTCCATTTTCAAGACAAAAATAGAATTGAATAATAGCATACTATTATGCAATATTGTATACAAAATAATACACTCAATACAATACAGGAAAAAAAACCTGCTAAGGCATAAGCCTGAGCGCAGGTAAGTTGCAAATAAACTTATCTACTGCATCTTAATAGTAGGAATATTTTACAATTTTTACTTTCCATGCCCTATTACCATACGTAAGGAAAGTATTGCTTTACGAAAAAAAATTAAGTGTGTGTGTGTGTGTGTGTTTGAGTGTGTGTGTGAGCGTATGTGCGTCTGTGTACACGATATCTCATCTCCCAATAAACGGAATGACTTGAAATTTGGAGCTTAAGGTCCTTACAATATAAGGATCCGACACGAACAATTTCGATCAAATTCAATCAAAGATGGCGGCTACAATGACAAAAATGTTGTCAAAAAAGGGGCTTTTCACGATTTTCTCGGAAACGGCGCCAACGATTTTGATCAAATTCATACCTGAGAAATTCATTGATAAGCTCTATCAACTGCCACAAGTCCCATACCTGTAAAAATTTCAGGAGCTCCACCCCAACTATGCAAAGTTTGATTTTAGATTCCCAATTATCAGCCTTCAGATACAATTTAAACAAAAACTTTGAAGTGGAAAAGATTGAGCATAAAAATCTCTACAGTTAATGTTCAGTAACATTTTCACCTAAAATTGAAAATTTGCTCGAAGTTCGAGAAAATAAGATTATTCAATTTCAAACTGTTGGCAACTGTTGATTCTATTAAATCATTCACTATGAAGAGATAGCAGAAATAGTATGTTTGCAGCGCTATTGTCCTGTCACCAGCTGGCTTAAATCTTTGAATAGTAGACTTCAGATGCGCGTGAACACTAGAGTCAGTTGATCAATTTTCATAACGGCAAGGAAAGTTGTGTGAGTGTGCCACACCAGATTTTTATTAGTAGAGTCCCCTGAGCAAGTACTAACTTTCTTGTGAACTCTCCCAATGAAAACGTTCTTGGTAGAGTAGAGTCATGGTAGAGTACCAGTTTTCAGTAGAGTAGAGTGGGATAGCACCGTGGTATAGTACTCTAGCACTTGCCTTCCCCCACCACCGCTTCTCACTCTACTCTACCACTACTATGCTAATGAAAACAGTCTCGAGCTAGTAGAGTCGTGCCGTAGGCTGTCAAGTTTAAGAAGTATTGTTATTTATTAAAAAATAATAATTCATAAAAAAGGGTTTTTCTAATATTTTTTAATAATATTAATATAATATTTTAAAATAATATTTTTATAATTTTTTAAAAAGGGTTTAGAAAGTTTTGACATTTCAAGGTTAGCTCTGTTCACTAGACAACACACATTACCTACTATTCTCAATTGTAGTGAAAACAGTCACTCAACCAAGTAATTAGATTAGTTTGATTTTTACTTTCCTTGCCCTACTACCATAGGTAAGGAAAGTATTGCTTTCCAAAAAAAATTAAGGTACCCAAATTTCAAGTTTTCTATACGTTTCAAGGTCCCCTGAGTCCAAAAACATGATTTTTGGGTATTGGTCTGTGTGTGTGTATGTGTGTATGTGTGTGTGTGTGTATGTCTGTGAACACGATAACTCCATTCCTAATTAACCGATTGACTTGAAATTTTAAACTTAAGGTCCTTATACCATGGGGACCCGACAATAAGAAATTCAATAAAATTCAATTCAAGATGGTGGAAAAAATGGCGGATAATTACTAAAAAACCATGTTTTTCACGTTTTTCTCGAAAATGGCTCTAACGATTTTCTTCAAATCTATACCGTGGATAGCTATTTATAAGCCCTATCAACTGACATGAGTCTCATTTCTGGGAAAATTTCAGGAGCTCCGTAATATTCTTGAGAAAAATGGCAGATAATGACTAAAAATCCATGTTTTTCACGGTTTTCTGGCAAACGGCTCAAACGATTTTCTCCAAATTTATACCATGGATAGCTATTTTTAAGCCCTATCAACTGGCATAAGTTTCATTTCTGGGAAAATTTCAGGAGCTCCGTAATATTCTTGAGAAAAATGGCGGATAATGACTAAAAATCCATGCTTTTCACGGTTTTCTCGAAAACGGCTCTAACGATTTTCTTCAAATTCAAGCCATTGGTAGCTATTCATAAGTCCTATCAATTGACATGAGTTTTTTCCTTGGAGAATTGCAGGAGCTCCGTAATATTCTTGAGAAAAATGGCGGATAATTACTAAAAAACCATGTTTTTCACGATTTTTTCAAAATAACTTGACCGATTTTTTTCAAATTCATACTCTGTATAGTTATTTATCAGCTCTATTAACTGGCATGAGTCTCCTTTCTGGGAAACTAATGGGGGGTCCACCCATCCTTGAGAAATGGACTTTGTAACCTCCTTCTCGTGCATGAGGTAGGTAGGTAGAGCACTTCATAAAAAGAACACATAGTCGAGATATTTCATCTGTAGAACAGCTGTTTTGACGACTTTAAAAAAATGACGACTAAAAAAATCATTGAATTTCACAATTTACACAAAGGAAAAAGTACTCTGAAAACAATTATATATACACATATACAAAAGTCTGATCGTAGTTTCGAATATGAGCAAGGAAAGTTGTGTGAGTGTACCACACCAGATTTTTTACTTTCCTTGCCCTATTACCATAGGTAAGGAAAGTATTGCCTTCCGAAAAAAATTAAGGTACCCAAATTTTTAAATTTCTATACGTTTCAAGGTCCCCTGAGTCCAAAAAAGTTGTTTTTGGGTATTGGTTTGTATGTGTGTGTGTGTGTATGAGTGTATGTGTGTCTGTGTACACGATATCTCATCTCCCAATTAACGGAATGTCTTGAAATTTGTAACTTAATGTCCTTACACTATAAGAATCCAAATGCAATTCAAGATGGCGGCAAAAATGGCGAAAATGTTGTCAAAAACAGGGGTTCTCTCGATTTTCTCAAAAATGGTTCCAACGATTTTGATCAAATTCATACCTTAAATAGTCATTGATAAGCTCTATCAACTGCCACAAGTCTCATGTCTGTAAAATATCTGTAAAAATTCCAGGAGCTCCGTCCCATCTATACAAAGTTTGATTTTAGATTCCCAATTATCAGGCTTCAGATACAATTTAAACAAAACTTTTAAGTGGAAAAGATTGAGCATAAAAATCTCTACAGTTATTGTTCATTAACATTTTCACCTAGAATTGAAAATAGGCTCGAAGTTCGAGAAAATAAGATTATTCAATTTCAAACTGTTGGCAACTGTTGATTCTGTTAAATCATTCACTATGAAGAGATAGCAGAAATCGTATGTTTGCAGCGCTATTGTTCTGTCACCAGCTGGCTTAAATCTTTGAATAGTAGACTTTAGATGCGCGTGAACACTAGAGTCAGTTGATTAATTTTCATAACGGCAAGGAAAGTTGTGTGAGTGTGCCACACCAGATTTTTATTAGTAGAGTCCCCTGAGCAAGTACTAACTTTCTTGTGAACTCTCCCAATGAAAACGTTCTTGGTAGAGTAGAGTCATGGTAGAGTACCAGTTTTCAGTAGAGTAGAGTGGGATAGCACCGTGGTATAGTACTCTAGCACTTGCCTTCCCCCACCACCGCTTCTCACTCTACTCTACCACTACTATGCTAATGAAAACAGTCTCGAGCTAGTAGAGTCGTGCCGTAGGCTGTCAAGTTTAAGAAGTATTGTTATTTATTAAAAAATAATAATTCATAAAAAAGGGTTTTTCTAATATTTTTTAATAATATTAATATAATATTTTAAAATAATATTTTTATAATTTTTTAAAAAGGGTTTAGAAAGTTTTGACATTTCAAGGTTAGCTCTGTTCACTAGACAACACACATTACCTACTATTCTCAATTGTAGTGAAAACAGTCACTCAACCAAGTAATTAGATTAGTTTGATTTTTATTGTGTAGTTGAGAAGTTGATATTGTGGTAATTATTCATATTGAATGAGAAATACTAACAAATTGTCAAAAAACCACAGATTTATTAATACTTAGAAAGACCTGGTTTCGGTTATTACACCATTGTAAATCTCTGATAAACAATGGTGTAATAACCGAGACCGGTCTTTCTAAGTATCATAGATCTGTGGTTTTATGACAATTTCTCAGTCTTTCTCATTCAATAAGTAGATTAGTGTTATCTCGGTAGAGTTAGTATACCAGTTACTCGACCACTGAATTTACTAGTGGAAACCAGGCTTAAATTAAGTTCCTCTCTTTCGTGGATTAGTTCAAATAATTAACAACATCATTATTATTTATTATGACAATTACAGATCATATAACTATGACTGGGAGAGAGCAAACGTCTCAGACAAACGTGTTCTTCTATCAAATTTAATGATCTGTAAAGGTGCGTACAGATTCACGCGCCGCGAACATGAGCAATTCACTTTTAATCAGCTGATGCCAAGCTTATTATATTTGTATCTTACCGTTTCTGTAAAAATACAGATATAGTCAGCTGATTAAAAGTGAATTGCTCATGTTCGCGGCGCGTATATCTGTACGCACCTTAACATTTCCACAAAATAAGTTTCCGTTTATGTTTATAAAGATTAAGTTTCCATGAATGTAGTTTCAAGAACACTATATTCAACCCACTCCATTTTAAACCTAACATGTGTTTCAAACTATTCTATAAATCTAGACGTAGATTCGCACTCTATTCAATGCACTTCATTTTAGCATTATCGTTTTTCATACTATTCTATAAAGAAAGGTTTTTAGTGTTACAACTTACCAGATAGTTTGAAGGGCAGTCCTTCCCCTAACCGCTGAGGGTCCAAAGGGTTTCCAAAGGGAAAGGGCCTCGGCCCAAAGTGGAACGGATGGAACTGCTGATGCCCTGAAATAAAGGAGAAGTCTGCTCATAGAGATAACATTTCCACTTCGACATTATTCTACTCCAATACATCATTAATAGAAATTAAATAATCTTAATATCCAGGGCCGTTTTGGATGATTAAATACAAGCGGATAGATTATCTTTCTTGATCCATGAACATCTTTATAGATGCATAAGATCTCGCAAAATATTAGAGCACTTGGGACCGGTTTCTGAGCTCTAGACTTTGAACAGCTGGAGTCAGAAAATTGGCTTTCCGAAATGGGGCGTAGTCGTAGTTTTTTTGATAATCTTTATTTTCTCATTTCCATAATAATTGGAAACGTTTTTCCTTGACGAAATGAAACATTCCTTAAAAAATCAAAATAGCTGAAACTTCACACTATTTTCTCTTTATTTTATTTTGTGTTCAATTTTCTAGTTTTCGAAATTTAATTGAAACGTGGACTTCGACCACGCCCCATTTTGGAAAGCCAATTTTCTGACTCCAGCTGTTTAAAGTCTAGAACTTAGCTAAATCCCGAGCTCGGAAAATGCCCCTTAGGCTACACACACATAAATTTTTGGGCGTACGATTTTTGGTTACCTTATAAATTATATTGGATTTGTCACCTGGTCATATGGGACATATATATGATTCATATATTTATCTCATATTGATCAGGATTTTAGAGTTTTAATTTACGAAAAGTTTAATGAACGGTGTTTCTGCCTTTGAACAGTTTTGTCATCGACAGAAAGATTGTTTATTTCACTTGTTATCAAAATTATTGTAGCTTCTCTTTTGTTTTTCATAACAAACGTGCTCGCTTGTGCGACGGATAAAAATATGTATTTGAAATGGCTTCATGTTTGGCATTGACTGAGTTATATATTAATACCCAAAATTTTACTTTTGTGGTGTGTGTGAGTTCGTTCGTTAGGACTGTGACTAAAGTCCGGCTGTTCTGGTGAAGGGGATAGATTTTGTTCTTGTTTTATAATACAGTTTTCCTGTCACAGTTCGGGCAGTTTAAAGAGAATTGTATTATTGAATAGGAAGGGATCTGAACCCACTTCATTAGATCAGTTTTTTTATTTTTCATTAATAATTAACGTCGCGTTCAACCAGTGGATGCCAAATTGGGGGCCATTATCAAAAAGGTAGGTGACTACTGAGTCATTGTTTTAAATTTTCCATAACCACAACAAATTTAATCTTCACTAGCAGCCAAGCGAGTAGCCCTTGAAATATTCATCCATTTATTGTTATTTCATAATTTATAATTATAATTCCAATTTTTGTACTAATAATTTATTGTTTTGTTTTAATTATCAAAAACCAGTACGATCATTTTTTGTTTTTCATTTCCCCACCTTTACAGATTGAACAGATGATGTTTGTCAAGTTCCGTTCAATCTGATACAATATTCATAAGTACGGCAAAAAATAAAACGTCCAAAAATCGATATGTTTGTAACTAACTGGCTTTACATACAATATCGGGGACCGAGCTTCGCTCTGGAGTACAGAAGCATGAAAAATTTATTACGAAAGAAGAAATTATACTAACATTCATACAGAAATGTTCTATCTAATCACAGTGAATTGAGGTTAATTCCCAGAGGAAAGCAAAAATTTCCCTCACGAAGGCCCAGTTGCACAAAAGCCGGTTAAATTTTAATCCAAATTAGCTTCAAGTGAACCAAATCAGAGAAGACCAGATGGATCTATTGGAATCAATAAGATTTGAAAATAACCCGGCTCTTTTGCAACCGACACTAAGTACCTGATTGAATGATTACAAAAGTTCAACAGCTGAGTCATAATTTTGACACAGTCCCACACACATGAGCTCGCTCACTCACTTCCATCATCAACAGACGACGAAAAAATTATTATCATCTGTTTCTCCAAGAATGAATAATAATTATCCTTTTGAAGTCCTTCAGTGAGTTTTCCCAGGGAAGATACCTAGTTCAATCGAATCTTTATATTATAAACCTACTATGTTCTGAATTTCGTGAGAATCGTTAGACCCGTTTTCGAGATCCGGTGAAATACAAACATATAAACATCTAAACATGTTAACATCTGAACATCCAAACATCTAAACATATGAACAGAAGTTGCTCGTTTGATAGTATAGGATATACTATAATTGACTTGGATCATACTATCATACTATACATTATTGACTTGGACTAATAGAGTCCAAGTCAATAAGCTAATGAATGGTGTGGTCAATAAGTTATAATGCCTATATTAAGCGTTTCAGCGGTTGCAGAGCATTGAAGGTCTATGCTGGATTCAGTTTTATATGTTCCTATTCTGATTATCAGCTGACTACTGGCATTATAAGAGTGTATTCAACGATATGGCAACGTTGCAGAGCTAGAAAAGGATAACGTTATTTGCTCTGTCGAATGATAGATAAGGATAGCAACACCAATAAAAATCTGGTGTGGCGCACTCACACAACTTTCCTTGCCGTTATGAAAATTTATCACCTGACGCTAGTGTACACGCGCATCTCAAGTCTACTATATTCAAAGATCCAAGCCAGCTGGTGACAAGACAATAACGCTGGAGACACAAGAAGTCTGCTATCTCTTTATAGTGAATGATTTAATAGAATCAACCGTTGCCACCAGTTTGGAATTGAAATAATAACATTTTCTCAAATTTCGATCTTATTTTCAATTATAGGTGAAAAATGTTACGAGACATTAATTGTAGAGATTTTCATGTTCAATCTTTTCCACTTGGAATTCTTTGTTTAAATTGTATGTGAAGCCTGATAATTGGGAATCTAGAATCAAACTTTGCATAGATGGGGCGGAGCTCCTGGAATTCTCACAGATATGAGACTTGTGGCAGTTGATAGAGCTTATCAATGACTATTTCAAGTATAAATTTGATCAAAATCGTTGGAGGTGTTTTCAAGAAAATCGCGAAAAACCCTGTTTTTGATGACATTTTCGCAGTTTCAGCCGCCATCTTGGATTGCATTTGATTGAAATTGTTCGTGTCGGATCCTTGTAGTGTGAGGACCTTAAGTTCCGAATTTCAAGTCATTCCGTTAATTGGGAGATGAGATATCGTGTACACAGACGCACATACACTCTTACACACACGCACACATACAGACCAAATACCCAAAAACCACTTTTTTGGATTCAGGGGACTTTGAAACGTATAGAAATTTAGAAATTGGGGTACCTTAATTTTTTTCGGAAAGAAATACTTTCCTCACCTATGGTAATAGGGCAAGGAAAGAAAAAATATTAGTGGAAAAAGATTGATTGATTGATTGATTGAGTACTTTATTTATGTAGATTACAATATATACTGGCTTATACACTTATATACAATAGCTGGCAATACAGCAAAATTATAGATGAATTTACATAATATAGACTAAGAAAATAAATTATTGAACTGTATATGATATGAAAAGCAATTTGTAATATAATAACTATAGATAATAATTAATTGTTATGCATCTACATAAATTGGCGGAGCTTTGGACATATCAATGTCCATTCTTCGGAAAGAATATTAAAAATATCCTCTCCACTAACTCTCTACCAAAAAGATAAGATATTTTTGCAATTGAGAGAAGAGCGAAAGGGAGTCTACAACAATTTCTATCCAAATTTGGGAAAGGAACACTTTTTGACGTAAGGCCTGTTGTTCCTTCCCCAATCATTCATAGTTGAGAATTATATTGTATCTATCAATGTATAAAAAAATAAACAAGAAGTGGAACAGATACAAGAAAGATTACTCGGATAAGCAGATGAAGATGAAATTTTTGTTCGATTGAGCAATAGTTATTTGTGCAACTAGTGCGCAAAGTGACAGTTTGCTGCACCGAAAGAAACGTTTACGCCCGAGCCGTAGGCGAGGGCGGAATGGTTTCTTGAGTGCAGCAGAGGAACTTTGCGCACGTATTTCACATTAAGTTTTTCCTACAGTTACCATTGAATATGAAAAGTGGGTAATTATGGGTAAAATTGCCTGAAATGCATCAAATGTTTTTCTGTGTAATTTTATTATTGATGAAAACCTTAATCCTAAAATCCTAAAGTCCTCGTTGTCGTTGGTTATAATATATAATGAATAATAATTAGCGCGTTGTGCTTCGTTGCACCTCTGCTCACTATAGCAGCCACAGCAGTCACTGTTACCAACTTCATTTTGATTTTGCTGCACTGTTGCTCCATATAACCTACTAAGTATTTTGCGTTGCCATGTTGCAAATCTGGAGTGCAGAAAAATTTTTCCCGCACTAGAGCGGAAAAGTGATTCTTTGCGTTCTGTAATCAGTGCAGCAATGGCCACTTTTCAACGTAACTGTAGGAAAAAATATGAGCGAGTGAAAATAAAATGAAATAAAGAAAATACTCACTTGTTTTGGACCTGGGCTCCCTTGGTCCATCAACAGTCACCTTGATTGCCTTGGTGTAGGTGGCTATCTGTGGCGGACACGAGTTCAGAATTATCGTCAGAGTGAAACTCTTCCCTGGAACAAAGATGAAAAATACATTGAAATTTTGTAGAATAGCTTCAAAGTAATAAGTCTTGATAAGCCAAAAATTAGTCAATCATGATAAGCTTCAATCATACTATAGTGAGGTCCACGTTATAATGGCAGTGAAGAAAGATAGGAGAACAACGTTGCCGAACCTCTGTCTTGTCAATGCCTTCCATAGACGGTAGCTGACACAGGTTTATTGGTGTAGTATTAACTGTTCATTCTCGTTTAAAATGATCTTTTTGTGTAGTTGAGAAGTTGATATTGTGGTAATTATTCATATTGAATAAAAAAGACTAAGAAGTTGTCAAAAAATCACAGATTTATTGATACTAAAGTCAGTTACACACACATCGATTTTTCTTCGTACGATATTTTACCGTCCTTATGAATTCCATCTGATTAAATGGGACTTGACAAACATCATCTGTTTGAAATCATCTGTTTAATCCAATTGAATTTATATGGACGACAAAATATCGTACGAACAAAAATCGATGTGTGTGTAGCTAGCCTTAGAAAGACCGTTTTCAGTTATTGACCATGGTGTAATAACCGAAACCAGTCTTTCTAAGTATCAATAAATCTGTGATTTTTTGACAATTTCTTAGTCTTTTTTATTCAATTTGAAATAATCAATTATATTCTATCAAACAAAAAACCATATTTTTCAATAATTTACTAATGCATTTTCATAATTAAGATGAAATAATATTTTGTGAATTAATTGTAAATTCCACATTGTTAAAATCCGATCTGGCAACAGAGCAAAGCGAGAAAGAGATAGCGCTTTCCGCTTTGTTGAATGATAAACAAGGATAGCAATACCATTGCTAATTAAAACACTGCCATTATAGCGTGGACCTCACTATAGCAGGTAACCTGTGCTCCGACAGGGTCCAATTGAAAACTTGACCTTTTGAAATCTTCAAGAATTGAAAATAGGCCTATAATCATCCTCGGTTAATCAATAATCTATATGCATACTTTCAAGTTAATCAGTTGAGTAGTTAAGACGTGATGATGCGTCATTCGTAAATTTACTATCCCGTACAAGTATAAGCCAGTTCTTTCCTTTATTAATTATTTATTAAGATATATTTTTGAACGAAAATTGAACTTAAACGTTTTACAGTAGAAACATAACCTATTTTTTGGACATTATAAGAGTATATATATATATATTTTTATATATATATATATATATATATATACATATATATATATATATATAAGATTTTTTGGACATTTGGACGAGTATAAGCCAGTTCTGTCTTTTATTATAATACTAGCAGGTAACCCGTGCTCCGCGAGGGTCTATTTTAACTTGAAAAAATCAATGAAAACTTGACCTGCTGAAATCTTCAAGAATTGAAAATAGGCCTTTAACCATCCTTGGTTAATAGTAAATCTATATTCAAAATTTCAAGTTATTCAGTTGAGTAGTTGAGACGTGATGATGCGTCATTCGTGAATTTTCTATTCCGTACGTGTATAAGCCAATTCTTTCCTTTATATTAAAATAGATACGTATACAGTTTCAAGTCACAGTACTCTAGATACAGCACATATGGTGAGGTCCACGTTATAATGGCAGTGTTTGATTAGAAATGGTATTGCTATCCTTGTCTATCATTCAACAAAGTGGATAGCGCTATCTCTTTCTCGCTTTGCTCTGTTGCCAGATAGTCTTTTAACGATGTAAAATTAAGTAAATTGAGTAACAAAATATTTCATCTTAATTATGTAAATTCATTATTTGATTATTGAAAAATATAGATTCTTGTTTAATGAAATATAATTGATTATTTTAAACGAGGATGAACAGTTATTATTACATCAATAAACCTGTATCAGCTACCGTCTATATTAAGGTGCGTACAGATATACGCGCCGCGAACATGAGCAATTCACTTTTAATTAGCTGACTTTTTATTTTTACAGAAACGGTAAGATACAGATATAAAAAGCTTGGCATCAGATGGTTAAAAGGGAATTACTCATGTTCGCGGCGCGTAAATCTGTACGCACCTTTAGACATTGACAAGACAGAGGATCGGCAACGTTGTTCCCCTATCTTTCTTTACTGCCATTATAACGTAGACCTCAACATAGCAGATACAGATAGATACAGTTATACTGTACATGTGGACATCTGAAGCCAGCAAATCTTCCAAATAAAACCCACCAACTCAACTCCAGATAAAAAACTACAAATGTTTAACTAGAAGCCGAATTTACGACCATCTATAGCTGTGGTAGACTGGGGGTTCAGGGGTCTCAACCAACTTATCCAGGGGGGGCTGCGGTCTTTTCTGCGGGTGATAAAATGGGGCCCCCCCCAGACAAGGAAGGATGAGTTATCTTTATCGTCCGCAGACGATTCCACTGCTGTGGACCACTGTACTTTGAGATCCCCCTCTCATGCCCTCCAGTCCCCTTGCCAAGAAACTCTGATAGGGAGGGGTGAAGCAGGGGTTAACCAAAAAAGGGGGCTCGGTTACCCCCCTAAACGCGGGTACCCCCAAACCAGCGGAGCGACCACGCTCTGAAACCAACGTTGGTGGTTCTTCTCCTCACTCTCTCATCCTTTCACTCTATCTCACTCTCTCTCGCCCTCATTCACTCTCTCTCACTCTATTACTCTCTCTTCCATCTCTCTCAACCTCTCTCTCTCTCTCGCTCATTGTCGCAGTGTGAGAACCAGCCAAGTGACCATAATTTTCTGGCTTCACATAGCGGTGCGGTGTGTACCGTCCCTATAACAATGTGTGGTGGTCTTTTTTCTTTGGCCAAATTTCTTCATCTTGTCGTTGGTTTGCCTAGCGTGTGTGCGTGTGGTTGTATAAAAATTCATGTGGCAAGGTAGTTTATGGAGCTTTTGAGCTGATTTAGTGGAGGTAAAAAGTAAATTCGTATGGCTTTTGTTGGTGGGGAGTCCCTTGCGGGAAGGTCCCACCGCCTGAATATATAATTTAAGCCGTCAATGGGCCTTACGACTGTCATACTTCAGCCGGGACCGACAGTTTAACGTGCCTATCCGATAACACGGGAGTGATCTGGTTAGTGGAGGTAAAAATCTCTGTATGATAAATGATATTTACTCTGGACTTGGAATCTAGATAGATATGGGAAGAAAGCTTCTGGAATTTTGATAATATGTAATCGGACTGATTCTCAGAGTTTATTCTGGACTTGGAATGTAGATGGGATATAAGCTTTTGGAATTGTGCAATTGGAATTATTGATTTGTACAATTTTGGAATTATTGAAATTATAATGCACAATGTAACCGGATGGTTTGTCGAAGTTAAGGTTGTGCAAAGGCTGAAAATGGACTTTCTACTGGTGATATTTATCAGTTTTTCGATTTGTATATTATCATGAAGCTATCAAAATGAAAAAGGTTTTTCAGGAAAACATTTTTTTTTTTTGCAATCATTACTTTTTGAGATATAGGCGCCCAAAGTTTAATTTTTAGGACAGAACATTTTTAGGACAAGATATAAATCCATGAGATTTAGAGGATAGATTCTTCATGGTATTGTTGATCTAGTAAAACAAACATTTTCTGAAAATATTGATTTTTGAGAAAGTTATTCAATTAACCAAAAATAACTCAATCGCCGTCGATACGCCAATCCATTCATCCCATCAGAGAGCATTCTGTGTTGTCGTGTTGGCGAAAAATCGGTGTGTTGAAATTAACAAAATAAACTACCATAATGCTGATTTCCTACAAACTTCATTTCTCACTTTTCATGGTTTCAGAAATCAATTTCTTTTCGAAAATATTTGTTGCAATTTTAATCATCAGATTGAAAAATAAAAATGTAAAAAAAATGTTTTCTATCAATAACTCCAAACTGCAAACTAGAATCATGGTCTCAGCTTATGGAAAGACAAAGTTAGTAGACAACTGTCTACTAACGTTGATGGAAAGATACATTTTCAAGATGTTCGATGTTTTTGAACGGGTAGTATTATAGTCCACTAGACAGCTGATTTATGATGAATAATTCTATAGTCTGATTTTTACGGTAATATTGGTGTTCGAAGAAAACTCCTTTCCCTTTTGTATTATCCTTAAAGTGCAAAATTTCAAAAAAAAAAACTTATGTATACTTTGTCGCGAAATTCAAAAAGGAACATACCTGTCAAATTTCATGAAAATCTATCGCTTCGTTTAGCTGTAAATGCGCAACATATAAACATTTAAACATATAAACATTCAAACATAAAGAGAAATGCGAAACCGTCGACTTGGATCTTAGACCTCACTTCGCTCGGTCAATAATCAATGGGAATGAAACAACAGATCTCTTAATAATAGAGGCTCAGCTCTTAATATTTTAGTTCCTGATTGGAAATTATCCCAAAAAGTATGTTGAGGTTGAGTGGTAGAGAGGACTTAAAAGTCCTAACTCCGCCTAATAAAGAATTTTTTCATTTCATTTCATATGTCATGTCAGCACTTTTAAACACATATATTTAAATATTTGTTAACCTTATCTCTATCATTTTTGGAATACATATCCCAGAATAATGAAATACAATATAGAAACTACAGTAGCTTCTAATACACACATTATCAAATCGAAACTTATCGACTGTCGAAGAATAATTAGAACATCGACAAACTCCCACTCAGGGCTGCCAACTCAACGAAACAGCTTGAAGACAACTGGATGAATTGCATTGTCAATTAGACAGTTGGCAACTGTCAATCACAGGCTCTCCAAATAACAACGGCGCCGTTTTTGCTAATGACGCGAAAATCTTGTACAGTGTGCACAAGACTTGAGAACATGGAAACTGCATCAGTCAGCAAATACGTGGCACACACACAATAAAACAGTGAGGACTCTCGTTTCAACTTTGTAGTAGAGTCATCTGACGAGTCACTTGAGTCGTGTCGTGAGGTCCACGTTATAATGGCAGTATTTGATTGAAATTGGTGTTGTTATCCTTGTCTATCATTCGACAAAGCAGGTAGCGCTATCCTTGTTATCATCTTCGTATCACCTGCTGTATCATCTATCTATAGTGAGGTTCCTATAGAGGCCAACGTTATAATGGCAGTATTTAATGACCATTGAATATCGGGCCACCGAGCTTCGCTCGTTATTTATTTATTGACTTTTGATAAACCGAACTCAATTCTTTGAAATGATTGGGGAAGTACTAACAGGCACAGCCCAAAACTGTTTCGTTCCCGAATTTTGATTTATACAATATAAATAGTCCAGAAAGTAGGTTATGTTCCATACACTTGAATTCAGGTTCAATTTTCTGTTCAAACATTTGAAAACAAAAAATGTATAATCTAGATTATATACAAACCAAATTGAATAACAAAATAACACTCACTAATCACTTGAAATTGTCAAATAATGATCAACTTTGAAAAATATGATATACTGATATATATTACATATTTTACATTGGTAAATGTAATTTACTAATGTGACTATGTTTTTGACTTGTGTCAATATTGTATTATTGTACAATGCATGACATCAATAAAATTGAAATTGAAATACTCTAGTTCAGGAGGACATGTCATGTCAACTAATCATATTATGTTGATCAAATCGATTAAATTGTCTAGCTAGATGAAATTTCTCGCTGATTGATTATGATTACACAGCTGGAAGTAATTCTGTCTCTCTCCCACACAGGCACACACATCTTCTGTTATCGAGAGACTACGAAATTATCATCTGTTTTCCAAGGATGAATTATCCTTTTAATGTCGTTCAACGAGTTTTCCAAAGAATGAGACCTAGTTCAATCGAATCTTTATATCATAAACATACTATGTTCCAAATTTCGTGGAAATCGTTAGAGCCGTTTTCGAGATCCGTAAAACATAAATAACCAGATATAAAAAAGCCAGATATTAAATTAGCCAGATATAAAAATAACCAGATATAAAAGTAACCAGATATATGAATACAGAAATTGCTCGCTAAATATAATAGGATGCTGCTATCATTCTTGTATAATATTTGTATCATTATCCTATTGAGAGGTCCACGTTATAATGGGGGTATTTGATTAAAATTAGTGTTGCTATCCTTGTCTATCATCCTTGAATCATCTTTGTATAATTATCCTATTATCTTTGTATCATCTCTCTATCATCATTGTATCATCGTCCTATACTGAGGTCCACGTTATAATGGCAGTATTTGATCAACATTGCTGTTGCTATCCTTGTCTATCATTCGACAAAGCAGGTAGCACTAATCTTTTCCATCTGTGCAAGATCGTTCTCACCAATGTAGAGATATAATTAATAAAATATTCAAGCTCAATATTATTATAAAAATGTATTATTGAATCATTGTAGAATATATTTTCTTGACAATTTGATCATTAAAAACAAGGAGAAACAGTAGTTGATATCACATCAGATATACCGGTATCAGCTATCTTCTATAGAAGGCAGTGGCAAGGCAGAGAATCAGCAAAGCTGTCCTCGTATCTGTCTATAAGATAGGAGAACAACGTTGCCGATCCTCTGTGTTGTCAATGCCTTCTATAGATGGTAGCTGATACAGGTATATTAATGTAATATTAACTGCTCATTCTCGTTTAAAATAATCAATTTTATTTTATTAAGCAAGAAATTATATTTTGCAATAATTCCATAAATAATTTTCATAATTAAGAAGAAATATTTTGTTAACTAACTATCAGTGCAGAAAGATAGCAGAACAACGTTGCCGATCCTCTGTCTTGTCAATGACTTCTATAGACGGTAGCTGATACTGGTTCATTGATGTAATATTAACTGTTCATTCTCGTTTAAAATAATCAATTATATTTTATTAAGCAAGAAATTATATTTTTCAATACTTTCATAAAGAATTTTCATAATTAAGAAGAAATATTTTGTTAACTAACTATCAGTGCAGAGAGATAGCAGAACAACGTTGCCGATCCTCTGTCTTGTCAATGACTTCTATAGACGGTAGCTGATACAGATTCATTGATGTAATATTAACTGTTCATTCTCGTTTAAAATGATCAATTATATTTTATTAAGCAATAAATTATATTTTGCAATGATGAATTTACATAATTAAGATGAAATATTTTATTAATTAATTATCAATTCTACAAAGACGATCTGGCAAGAGAGCAGAGCGAGAAAGAGATAACGCTATCCGCTTTGTTGAATGATTGACAAGGATAGCAATACCATTGCTAATCAAACACTGCCATTATAACGTGGACCTCACTATAGAATTCATGTGACTCTAGTAGCTCTAAACGTGACTCTTGGAGACTCGACTTTAGTAGGTTAAAGCAGAGACAAATAAATAGATGAACAGTATGTTTTCTCTATGGGTGAAGTGAGTTCTATTATAGTGAAATCAGTCTCTACGAAGCAATTATCGACTGCAAATTGAATCAAGGCGTGAACAACTTTCGACTGTGTTTAGATTAGTAGACTGTTAGCGCACTGAGAAAATGCATTTTAAGGCTGTCGTAATTGAAATGTTGATGCAATGAGAAAATGCATTTGGAGCATTTGGAGGCTGTCGTAGTTGAAATGTTGACAAACTGAGGAAATGCATTTGAAAGCTGTCGTAGTTGAAATGTTGACAAACTGAGAAAATGCATTCAAAGGATGTAGTTGTTGAAATGTTGACTGAGAGAGAAAATGCATTTGAATGCTCTCGCTTTTCCCAATTTGAGTTGGCAGTTGAGTTTTGTTTGGGAATGCACTGAGGTCTACTTGATTGATGTGATTGATTGATTGATTGATTGATACAATTCGAGATTGAAATGGAGCTACAGACGTCTCTAGTGAGGTCCACGTTATAATGGCAGTGTTCGATTAGCAATGGTATTGCTATCCTTGTCAATCATTCAACAAAGCGGATAGCGTTATCTCTTTCACGCTCTGCTCTCTTGCCAGATCGTCTTTTGACAATGTAGAATTGATAATTAATTGACAAAATATTTCATCTCAATTATGTGAATTCATTATGAAATAAATTCAATATATAATTTCTTGCTTAATAAGATATAATTGATTATTTCAAACGAGAATTAACAGTTAATATTACATCAATAAAACCTGTATCAGCTACCGTCTAAAGAAGGCATTAACAACACAGGTTCGGCAACGTTGTTCTACTATCTTTCTCCACTGCCATTATAACGTGGACCTCACTATAGCTTTCTCTGTACTGCACGTTCCCACACCATGTAAATGTCGATATAATGGAAAACTGAATCAGTATCGAAACACTATTTAAATGTCGATATAATGATCGATAAATCAGTATCACAATGTAAATACAGATATTTATGATATAATGGTTTCGATAAGTCAGTATCGAAACCGACCTCAGTGTTATGATCAATAATTAACCAGCAAACACTGCATAGGAGTGAGGTTCACGTTATAATGGCAGTTTTTATTTAGCAATGGTATTGATATGCTACTCTTTCATTCAACAAAGCGAATAGCGCTATCTCTTTCTCGCTTTGCTCTGTTGCCAGATCGACTTTAAACAATGTAGAATTGATAATTTACTAACAAAATATTAAATCTTAATTACGTGAATTCACTATGAAATTTAAAATAATATAGAGCTTATTGCTTGATGAAATATAATTGATTATTTTAAACGAGAATGAACAGTTAATATTACATCAATAAACCTGTATCAGCTACCATCTATAGAAGGCATTGACAACACAGAGGTTCGGCAACGTTGTTCTCCTATCTTTCTCCAATGCCATTATAGCGTGCACCTTTACTATGGTAATCAAATAAAATGATTACTCATTATCAAATTAATAAAAAATTTATAGTTTATTGCTTGATAAAATATAATTGATCATTTTAAACGAGAATTAACAGTTAATATTACATCAATAAACATGTATCAGCTACCATGCATAGAAGGCATTGACAACACAGAAGTTCGGCAACATCTTCCTCCTATATTTCTCCACTGCCATTATAACGTGGACCTCACTATGGTATCTCTCTCTTTCCTGTAAAATATATCACTGCCCAGGTGAATGAAGTTTAATACCGGTTCCATGATACTATTATCATTGAGAAACAATAGCGTAATGATTACTCATTATCAAATGAATAAAAATGTATAGTTTATTGCTTTATAAAATATAATTGATCATTTTAAACGAGAATTAACAGTTAATATTACATCAATAAACCTGTATCTGCTACCGTCTATAGAAGGCATTGACAAGACAGAAGTTCGGCAACATCTTCCTCCTATATTTCTCCACTGCCATTATAACGTGGACCCCACTATGGTATCTCTCTCTTTCCTGTAAAATATATCACAGCCCAGGTGAATGAAGTTTAATACCTGTTCCATGATACTTCTATTCAATGCATCTTACTCCTTTCCCTTGAAAGCCATAAATAATCCCTCATTACAAACTCTTATTGCCATTTTCAAATTCATCTGACAGCTGAGAGCTTCGAACACTTTTCTCAGTGGTTCGGGACTCACCCAAACTTTAAACCTCATCATCATTGAACGAACAATCCAGAGATGCAAGTGAGTATCATTCACAGTAAAAACTTGTAAATTAACCGTGAGGGTGATGCCCACATTAGCTGTTAGGCTTGTGCGTGGATAAAATACAGTGAGATTAGAAATACAGTATCATTCACAGTCAAAAATTGAAAATTAACACTGAGAGTGATGCCCACATTATCTCTTAATGTGAGATTGTGCGTGGGTGAAATACAGTGAGATTAAGATTACACTGAGGGAAGAAACCCCTGGAGGAAAATGAGAGAAAAGGGAAAGAAATAGGGAGTAGGGAGAATATTGGCTGCTTTTCTGAGCAAAGTTAAACAGGAAGAAAAGGTAGTGACTAATTGATTCTCGATTATCCCTTCTTCGTTCCTGTTAGTGGCACTCACTCAATCGTTTAAATTTATTCCCTTCTATTTAGTACGGCAGGGCAGCATTAGATTAAGGCTGTGCAAATGCTAAAAATAAACTTCCTTTTGGTGATATTTTTCGAAGTTTTTCGATTTGTATATCATCAAGCTATCAAAATAAAAAAGTTTTCTCAGGAAAACATTTTTTTCCGATCATTACTTTTTGAGATATGAGCGCTTAAAGTTTAAATTTTTGGGACAGAACATTTCAAATTCGGTAAGAGAATCCATGAGATTTAGAGGATTGATTCTTCACGGTATTGTTGATCTAGTTAAACAAAAATTTTCTGGAAATATCAATTTTTGATAAAGTTACTAAAAATAACCAAAAATGACTTTTTGTTGAGCTATTTTGGTCATTTTTGGTGAATTGAATAACTTGATTAAAAATTGATATTTTCAGAAACCAAAAATTACTTTTTGTTGAGCTATTTTGGTCATTTTTGGTGAATTAAATAACTTTATTAAAAATTGATATTTTCAGAAAACTTTTGTTTTAATAGATCAACAATCCCATGAAAAATCAATCCTTTAAAACTCATGGATTTATCTCTTACCGAATTCGAAATGTTCTGTCCCAAAAATTTAAACTTTAGGCGCTCATATCTCAAAAATTAATGATCGGAAAAATGTTTTCCTGAGGAAACTTTTTTATTTTGATAGCTTGATGATATGCAAATCGAAAAACTTTGAAAAATATCAACAAAAGAAAGTTCATTTTTAGTCTTTTCACAGTCTTAACATTGGTGTTTTCATCCTTGTCTATCATCCTTGTATCATCTTTGCGTCATCTTCATATCATATTTGTATCATCTTTGAATCATCTTCGTAACTTCTTCGTATCATTTTCTTATCATCTTTGTATCATCTTCGTATCATCTTTGAATAATCTTCGTATCATCTTTTTATCATCTTCCTATAGTGACGTTGTAATGGATTAGGGAATGATAGGAGAACAGGGCTACCGAATCTCTGCCTTGTCACTACCTCCCATAGAGAATAGTTCATCCAGGTACATCTTATTTATTTTTTATTTTATATGTTGTCAACTCATTAAGATATGATAAGATAAGATGAGATATTTATTGACAATTGTTACTAGGCTCTTGCCTATGGTAACATTTACAAAAATTTAATTAAACTTAAGAAATAAATAATTATTTTCAGTTCCGCATTGGTATTAATAATTACAAATATTGAAGAAAATAATATTGTACGTATTGAGCCATCAACATCAACTAAAGTATTATCACATTAGCAAACTAAAGTTGTTATTTGCATCCATGTGGAGTGAAACTTATCATGAAAGTATACTATGAAAAATTGAAGTTCATAATAAAATACAATAGAGGGAAGATGGAATAGGTGATAGATAAACTATGTATTTAATAATATCATAGAGAAACAATAGCATAAGTAGATATCCCATGGTATAGGGCGTTTATGTCGCAACTTTCACTGTTATCTCAAGCCTATAGTCCACGTAGTTCTTTCCTGTGAAGCTTTATGACGCTGGTAGTCTCTCATATTGTGCCGTTCATACACTCTTACCCGGTCAAAACAGTAAAAATCGACAGTAATCGGCTTGAGATAACAGTAAAAGTTGCGACATAAACGCCCGTTTTTCTGAGGTAATATAAACTGTTCATTCTTCTTGAGAATAGGGAAGTCAAGTTATAATGACAGTAGAGGAAGATGGGAGAGCAGCGTTGCTGATTCTCTGCCTTGCTACTGCCTTCTATAGAGGATAGCTGATACCGGTATATCTCATGTAATATTAACGGTTCATTATTTTAAAATCATTTATTTTTTCTGTCTAGAAAATATATTCATCGATGATTCAATCAGCTGATGGGGAGTTGAAAGCGCGTGCTCGTGGCGAATAAGTCTGTACGCACCTTAAACTCACTTCTAATCTCTTCCTATCACTTCTAATCCCTCCTACTCCTTATTTTTCTTCTCCTTCTTCTTCTTCTTCTTCTTCTTCTTCCTCTACTTCTCTTTCTTCTTCTCTTTCTTCTTCTCCTTCTTCTTCTTCTTCTTCTTCTTCTTCTTCTTCTCTTCTTCTTCTTCTTCTTCTTCTTCTTCTTCTCCTGTCTTCTTCTTCTTCTTCTTCTTCTTCTTCTTCTTCTTCGTCTTCCTCTTCTGCTCCTTCTTCTCCTTATTTTACCACCTCTGATTCCTCTCTTCTCATGATCCCTACTCTCCTTGAACTCTAGTCCTCTTCTCTTCCAATTCTTGTTTTTGTACTTCTCCCATCCCCTATTCTCTTTCTCTTTCCCAATTATTTATTCCTATTCCCATTCTCAATATATATTTGACTTCTCCTTCCATCTATCATTCTGCGGGCGTCTCCTCCGCCTTTTTTCACTCTCGTTAACCTTCTCCTTCTCGCTTGCACTTTTTAAAAACCACCCCTTAACTGTCCGTTCAAGATAAGTCCACCCTCTCTGATGAGAGAACACTCCTTGACTAGCCTTCAAGTCCTTCCATTTTTAAGTCCTTCCATTTTAAGTCCTTTCATTTCAACCCTGATACCGTAATTTTGCCCAACACTGGCAGATTTTCAGGGGATTGCCAACACTAAGATCGTCCGAAAAGTAACATCATTATTTCTGTTCGACTTTTTGTCGACAAAAAAAACTTGAAGGGGCTACGATGGAGGATTGGAGAGGGGTGGAAAGGAGGAAGAGGGATAAAATAGGGGTGGAGGAGAGTAGAGAATCGGAGAGAGAGGGAAAGAGGTAGGCAATTGAGGGTCTCAACTTAATACGCCGGCTTATTCGCCTAAGCTCAGGATTTCAGTTTTTTTGTTCGACATCATTTTTATCGCCCCCAACCCCTTGTAAAACAACCCTCAATCTTTTTCCGGGAGCTTATCTTCTCCTGATCAGCATTTGATTTCAATCTACCGGAATTCTTTAACAAACTTCCGCTGAGCTGATTTCAAGCAAGTATGCAATCAAGGAGGCCCTTTCCCGAACTTTTGTAAAGTTTTAGGATTGAGAGAAAAGATTTGTAGTATAGTTCTTGTTGAGAGGGTTGTTTCTATACTGATTTATCGATACTAACATGTCATTAATTCAATTACCATTATATCATTAATATCTATATTGATTTATTGATACCAATTTTTATAGAATGAAGTGGGCTTGATTTTGAGAAATGAAGAGAGTTGGGAAGGGAATAGTCACTATATAAATAGGTGCTTGCAATATAGATATTGTAGTTCTGATTAAAAATATATACCATTTTTTCGTATGTTTGACGCTTTTATACTTCATATGAGCCCTCAAATTTGAAAAAAGTACATAAGTCGAGTTCAAAACCAAATTTGTGCAAAGTTATAAAATGTGCAAAACCATCGAAAAACGGTCCAAATTTATAAATATTATCAAACATTTCTTCCTCTTTCCAACCGTATCATTAGAATCAGATTTCGACTAGGGCTAGGCACACACTAGTTAGTCAAGACAAGACAAGACATGATCAGACACAATACTACACATAGTTGCTTATGACGCATCACACACTGATTACATTGTAATTAGACATGTCTTCATAAACAACTATGTGAAGTATTGTGACTAAACGTGTCTGATCATGTCTTGTCTTGTCTTGACTAACTGGTGTACGTCTAGCCTAATTGTTTGATAGTTATTGACACGTTTCTCAAAGATATCGAAAAATCTATATCTCGGAAAATAAGGTCGCTATAAGAACATTTTACTGGAAAATTCTTGTTCAAATTTCATGTGAAATCTTTTGGTGCTACACCTTTCGTGCGAAATACTCTTGTATAGCATTCATAACAATATAGTTATAATTCTCTCCAATATATTATAATCTTTATTGTCTTTTTCCGTTAGAGTTACTCTTGCCATTATCGAACAATTATTGAAAATGGCATCATAGCCGAGACAAGTTGTGGGTATATAATTTTTTGAAAAATATTTGGATTTTTATTTCTATCACTATAATCTGCTCTATATCATCTCCTCTCTATGGTTGAATTCCAAGTTACAATGCTGAAAAGGATATGTTTCCCATTCAGCTATTGTCTATGTTTGTATAAATAAATTAATGAACAAATACGTCGTGAAAATACATATTCAAAAAGGAAAACACATCGAAACACTCCAGTTAATATCTGTCGAACGAGTTTAACGAGCGTTTAATCGTTCCTAAACCCGTCTAACCAATATAGATGAATTGATGCGGTGTCACAATAACATATGACAGCACTCTCGCATCCACATGCATGCATTATAGATGGCGAATTAGAACGCACGTTTAGCGCGATAAAGCCGACGTTTTTTGAGTATTTAAGTCCTTATGCTTTGTCGGTTAGGGGGATATCAATCCACTTTACATCCCTTTCACGTTTTTTACAATCAACTGGAGGAGATGATGATGATGGAGATGATGATGATGATGATGATGATGATGATGATGATGATGATGATGACCATGATATGATAGCCTCAAAGTGAAGTCCCCATTCCGTGGACAGAAAATGTCTGTCGTAATTGAGGTGACAAATAAAAAAGATTAAACAATAAAACTGAGCGGGAAAAAAGTTGGTTTAGGGTTGGTCATTTTTTCGCCCTCTCGAAAATATTGTCGGTCGTGGGTGAGGGACAGCTGACAGAGAGAGAGAGCATGCAGGAGAGAGAGAAAGAGTGAGTGAGGGAGAGTGTGAGGGAGAGAGGGTGAGAGTGAGAGTGAGAGAGAGAGAGAGAGAGAGAGAGAGAGATTGAGAGAGTGAGAGAGAGAGGGATTGAGAGAGTGAGAGAGAGAGGGTGTGTGATTGATTGATTGATTGATTGAGTACTTTATTTATGTAGATTACAATATATACTGGCTTATACACTATATACATAGCTCACAATAAGCTAAATTATAGATGAATTTACATAATATAGACTAAGAAAATAATTATTGAACTGTATATGATATGAAAAAGCAATTTGTAATATAATAACTATAGATTATTATATTGTCATGTATCTACATAAATTGGCGGAGCTTTGGACATATCAATGTCCATTCATCAGAATATTAGAAATATCCCTCCCCACTAACTCTCTACCAAAACGTTATTTTTTCATTATTTAAACTAAGGATTTATTTATTAATGGAAATATTGTAAAAGTTTTAATCAATATGAATATTTAAGAGAAATAAACAGAAAATTGATGAAGTAAAATAATCATATAGGTAGATAAGATCAAATGAAGTAGGCTGAAAGTAGATCAGGGTTATCAACTTGTATGCTGGGAATAATTGAAATAACATGAGTTTATATAATATATATATAAAATTCGTTCTATAACAGGTTTAAAGGTTTATATTGGTGGAATGGGTGAGGGATGGTTGTCATGTGAACGGTCTAGAGCCCGAAAGTTTCAGTCATTTGTTCCAAAAAATGTTTTTTTTTTGAAGTCAGGAGAGAGAGTGAGAGAGATTGATTGATTGATTGATTGATTGAGTACTTTATTTATGTAGATTACAATATATACTGGCTCATACACTTATATACAATAGCTTACAATACAGCTAAATTATAGATGAATTAACATAATATAGACTAAGAAAACAATTATTGAACTGTATATGATATGAAAAAGCAATTTGTTATATAATAATTACAGATAATTATATTGTTATGCATCTACATAAATTGGCGGAGCTTTGGACACATCAATGTCCATTCTTCGGAAAGAATATTAAAAATATCCTCCCCACTAACTCCCTACCAAAAGAGAGAAAGGGAGTGAGAGAGAGAGTGTGTGTGAGAGAAGGAGGAGAGAGGAAGACTGAGCGAGAGAGAAAGAAATAGAGAGAGTGAGAGAGTGAGGGGAAGTGTATGAGGGATGATTGCTGGGAGACTTTAAAAAAAAACATTCGAAAATTAGAGCCACCTCTAACAAGATGAATATCAAGTATTTTGGAGCGATACTTTCATTAACCGGGTTTTCCGTTTGTTACATCATCTGACAAAACACAGACAGCCTTAAAAAATGAAGTTTGCGTGCTAAGTGACAAATGATAGAAAGAGAGAGACAGTGTGCGTATGTGACAGACAGCCAGCGAGAGAGAAATGGGGAAGGGGAAGAAAGGTCGGTCAACTGTCGTTACCGTACGTTGCGAGTTCTTTTTTCGTTTTTCATTTTTTAAAACCCAATTAATATCTTCGCGGGCCGAGTACTAGCTACCCTATCAACTTACACACCCTTTTTTCACTGAAGGGACAGTTTTGTCACGTTGGAAATGAAGTTTGGAAGTGGGCGGCTTTTTTTCTGAACTGCAGTGGTCAACTGAAACGGCAAATAAAAATTCTCTCTGACAAGATCTCCATCCAGTCATTAAATTCTTTGTGTGTTAAACCGCTGCCATTGTTTTGAAAGTCAGTGGGAGACAAATAAAAAAAAATATGCACAGTTTTTGAACCCTCTCTCTCTAACTAACACCCTCTCTCACTCTCTCTCTCTCTCACACACACTCTTCCTCTCTCACTTGCTCACTCACTCCCTAAGCACCTAGGGATACACAGGGTGGGTCATTGTTGAGGCATTAAAACACATGGAACATGAAAGATTGCTTTTGCGAATTAACTTGTTGTAAAGTGTACTGCTTTTAACGCTTTGCGCCTGTTGAAACTCAATTATGCATCCCGCCTCACACGATCTCAAAAAATTACACAATATTTTTGAAGCAATATTATTACAGCCAATGAGATCCATGTAATAATGGCAGTGTTTGATTAACAATGGTATTGCTATCCTTGTCTATCATTCAACAAAGCGGATAGCGCTATCTCTTTCTCGCTTTGCTCTGTTGCCAGATCGTCTTTCAACGATGTATAATTAATCATTAATTAACACGTGACGGATTGTGACGAAAAAATAAAACTTGTATACTCTAGTAAAACTCGAACATTGGAATGAGTCAATCTGAAAATTGTTCAATAGTCAATAAATTCGTGATGAAATTTCTCAACTATGAATTATTATTACTTCACATGGAAATTTCCATTATTCCATGGAAGGATTCATCAGTTTCACTAAAGGGCTCTTCTTCTCTCAAAAAATGTTGGAAAATTAAATTTTAAAACTAGTAGCACCTAAGGTTATCAAAACAGAGTAGCTCATTAATTATTGTAAGTTAAAATGGCAGTGTTTGATTAGCAATGGTATTGCTATCCTTGTCTATTAATCAACAACGCGGATAGCGATATCTCTTTATCGCTTTACTCTGTTGCCAGATCGTCTTTTAACAATGTAGAATTAATCATTAATTAACAAAAAATATCATATTGATTATGAAAATTCAATCCTATACCATTGAACGAGCAATATTTCTGTTTATATGTTTAGATGTTTGGATGTTGAGATGTTTATATGTTTGTATTTCACTGGATCTCGAAAACGGCTCTAACGATTCTCACGAAATTCAGAACATAGTAGGTTTATAATATAAAAATTCGATTGCACTAGATCTCATCCCTGGAAAAACTCTCTGAAGGACATTAAAAGGTTAATTCATCCTTGGAAGAACAGATTTCGTTGTCTGTCGATAACAGAAAATGCGTGTGCATGTGTGGGAGATCAGCTGTGTAATCATTCAAACAGCTTACCGTATCTCGCGAGAGATATTATTTGGAAATTTTAATAGACTCTATAAAAATAATCTGATTTGTTGACATGACATGGTTTATCACTCTTAATTGGAGTATATTTATCATAATATCCAAAGTTAATCATTATTTTATAGTTTCAAGTGATTAGTGAGTGTTATTTTGTTATTCAATTTGGTTTGTTAACAATCTAAATTAGAGCTTTTCTGTTTTTGAATATTTCGACTGAAAATTAGACCGGAATTCAAGTGTATGAAATATAACCTACTTCTTGGAACATTTATAGTGTATAAATCAGAATTCGGGGAAGAAACAGTTTTGGGCTGTGCCTGTTTGTCCTTCCTCAATCATTTTGAAAAATTCTGCTCTGTTTATCAATAAATAAATAACGAGTGAAGCTCGGTGCCCCGATATTATGAAATAATTGGAAAATATAATTAATTATTTAAAACAAGAATAAACAGTTGATATTACATCAATAAACCTGTATCAGCTACCGTATATAGAAGGCATTGACCACGGCAACGTTGTTCCGCTATTTTTTTCCACTGCCATTATAACGTGGACCTCACTATACTTCTAACTGACAGTATTTATTATGGATAACATACGCTGCATCCTATTTAACCAGTCCTGACAAGGTTAGTGGATCTCTCCATCAACCACCCTACGCACCAATTAACGAGTCAAGTTTAATTTTTTGTGGAAGTTTTCTGAGGCCATGCGTTTGTTTGGCGGCTTGGAAAATAATTATCAAGGCGTACCTGATTAGTTTTTTTTCGACAAACAATTAGGAGGCAGTGTCCTGAGAAATAATATGTGGCGATGATGATAATTACGAGGGTTGCTTTGTAGCTGCATTTGGTTTTTATTTTCTGTATCTTTTTTTGTCGACAATTGTCTGAAAAAGTTACTTAAGCGAGTTTCACGTTCTAAGGACAGCTTTTGAATAACAAGGGTGCACCTATGGTATTGCTATCCTTGTCTATCATTTGACAGAGCAGATAGCGCTATCTTTTTCTAATTTCACAACGTTGCCAGATTGTTTTTCAACAATTTCGAAATACAATCAATTAACAAAATATTCAATCTCAATTAGGAATAGCTATTTATGTATTAAGAGCGTAATGCGCGACTTTATCGCTCGCGCAAAACAGTTATCACGCGACGCGAAGCGGAGCGTGATAATTTTGCAAGAGCGATAAAGAAGCATCACGTGCAAATTAGATACAAAATTTTTCTACAACTTTACAAACCTGTTAAATCACTTATATCTGGCGGAGTTTATAATAATTTGTCTATACTGATATCCATCATGGCTGTATAATCGGTACAATTACCGACTTTTTAGATCAAGATCTGACCGAGAGTGGTTTGTCTTTTGGCGAGCTGCTTATCATCAGCTGATTAGCAAGCGAAAAGAAACTCTTCTGCGCATGCGCAGATAATTAGCGAGCGAAAAAGTAGATTCTCCTCAGAAATAAGCTGTTTTACGAGGAGAATTGAGTATGCAAATTCTTTCTTTACGCGTAGTTGTAGAAGAAATATATTATTCAATAATTGAGAAATATATTTCCTTTAGAAATACAATTAAATTTCTTATTCTTAACAAGATTGAATAGTTAATATTACACTAAGATACACCGGTATGAGCTATCCTATAAAGAAGGCATTGACAAGGCAGAGAATCGGCAATGCTTTTCTCCTTTCTTTCTCCACTGCCATCAAAACGGTCACCTCACTATAGACAAGTCTTGCTTTTGAGGAAACAAATTGTGTATTTTATTATAATGAGGTCCACGTTATAATGGCAGTATTTTATTCACATTGGTGGTGCTATCCGTGTCCATCATTCGACAAAATTGATAGTGCTCTCTTTATCCAGCTACAACGTTGCCAGATCGTTTATCAACAATGTAGAGATTCATTCAATAAAGAGAATATTTTATTCCAATTAAAAAAAATTATTATTGTGTACTTTACTATTGTGAGGTTCATGTTATGATGGCAATATTTGATTAACATTGGTGTTTCTATTCTTGTCTATCATTCGAGAAAGCAGATAGTGTATCTCTCTCTAGCTCCAACGTTGACAGATCGTTTATCAACGATCTATAAAATCATTAAATGAAAAAAATATTTCATCTCAATCATGGAAATTTATTATTTAATAATTGAGGAATATGAATAGTGGTGAATGGAATATGATTGATCACAAGAACGAAAAATTAATATTTCCGTTGAACTTTGAACTTCGTTGAACGTTGAATCCTTGTTGAACTTCAACCACAGCTGTTGAAGTTCGTTTATTTTTTCCATCATGATACTGTTTTCCCTGATAATTGCATTGTAAAAGCATGTTGTGAATAATATTTCAGTTTTTCAATATTATTATCAGATATAGGTACCGTAAACAGTTATCCTCTATAGAAGACAGTGGTAAGGTAGAGATTGGTTAGATCAGAGTTCTTCATTTATGAATGTTGGAATATATACTGGATGAAAGTAAAAACTTGAAAAATTTTGTGAAGTGAAGAACTACAAGACTTAACCATAGAGAAACAATATGCTATCATTTCTCTTGATCACCTATTCTCTTGACTTCACCTATCTCGGGATATGTGTAATCATAATATCTAGATTTAGGATAAATATATATTTTTTAAAGCAATCTCCATTGTAATTACTGAGACCTGAATGGTAGTCGTATTTTTTTTATCTCTGTTTTTTTAGCTTTTCCTGTTGGAAAATCTATTTTTTCTCTGTCTCTCTCTCAAAATTCGTTATCACGCTTTTGTTTCTTGCAGTAAAGTATTTTTTCTCTTGTCATCAACTCGATTTTGTATTGTAACTTCTATTTTGTTTTTATTTTTTATTTTAAATCGGACTTTTTGCGACTCCCACCAGCGGTCAAAGACTTTCCTTTTGCTGGTGGTGCCTGAAAAAATTTTCAGTTTTTAGTTCTCGATAGTTGGTTTTATTTTATTATCTTGTAATAAGTGTTGATTTGTTAACCTTGATTTGTTGTATTGTTTAATTCTGGAGAAATGAGAAAAAATAAAATAGCACAAGGTTATCTTATTTTCTCACCCTATCATTTTGATGATATACTAATTATTGTATCAATAAAATGGATAGAGAATTATACACCAATTTACATTGAATGACAGTATTGCTTACTATTCAACGAATTTTACAAAGTATGAAACATCAATTTTTGTCATACTTACTCAATTGCAGCTGTTTTTCATGCATTAAATCAAGCCGGTAAACAGCTGTTTGCAGAACAAGAAAACATGTGATTTTCATTACAGCATACTATACTGTAAAGAGATCATTATTATGTTCTCTTTACAGTCGAGTATGTTATAGGACTCTACTGAGTCCTAATAACATCTGAGTAATTGATATACTAACTCAAATAATTTAAGAAGTTTCAAGTTATAAGAACTCATCTGAAATCTTATAATAAATTTAGGCCTTTATTATTTTATTTGAGCTCGAAGGGTCTGTCTGTTAAGAACTAGCCGCTACGGGCTAAGGTCATGTTTATAGAATGCAGTTGCTCGAGCAGCAGCAGGTAATGGTTTCTGTTTCTAAGCAATATTATTCTTTCTCAGATAAGTATGACAGAAAATATTGTACGTAACTTGTACGGTAACGTATTTACCGCATTCGTATGATAATTCTTCCCCTCAACTATGTTTCGGGCAGAAACAATCATACTTATGCGGTAAATTATCGTTACCGGACTTGTTACGTAAAGTACTATTATGAGAATAAAGATTGAATGCAATTTGGATAACGACAATCATGATAATTTGACTGTGATGTTACAACAAAATCGGCGGTGTTTCAACAAATAATTGTCGATTCTCTGAGAAAGAAATGGAATGATATCTTTTCTATCGACACACTACTGAGACACGACATGAATTGGCAACCCTATCCTCCTTTTTCTACCACCATTATAACGTAAATCTGACTGTAGACAAGTCGTGCTTTTGATGAAGCGAATTGTGTACTTTACTAGGGTTGTTAAGCCACTCAAATTTACCCAGGAGCTTGCAATAAAGGGCTTACTTCGGTGGAGGGCTTACTCTGGTGGAGGGCTTACTGACAACGATCGAAGGGTTATTATGAGAAGTATGAGAAGGGCATTTTCGTGATGGTGAAGTTGAAAGGTCAGTCAAGAGAGGTCAACCCTTCAAGGTTCCAGATTGGGAAGATTTCCTGTTCGACACTAAGTAAAGATTGCATGTCTTGCAAGAAGGAAAAGAGAGAAAGAAGAAGTAGTGGAGGAAGAGGAAGGAGAAGAGGGAATAGAAGGAGAAGTAGAAATGGAGGAAGAAGAAGGAAACAAGGAGAAATAAGTAAAAGAGAGATTAGTCGGGGAGGAAGAGGAAGAAGGAGGAAGAAGAAGAAACAGGGAAAAATAAGTAAAAGGGGAGGTAGTCGGGAAGGAAGAGCAAGAAGGAGGAAGAAGAGGAAACAGGGAAAAATAAGTAAAAGGGAAAGTAGTCGGGGAGGAAGAGGAAGAAGGAGGAAGAAGAGGAAACAGGGAAAAATAAGTAAAAGGTAAAGTAGTCGGGAAGGAAAAGGAAGAAGGAGGAAGAAGAAGAAAACAGGGAATAATAAGTAAAAGGGAGATTAGTCGGGGAGGAAGAGGAAGAAGGAGGAAGAAGAAGGAAACAGGGGAAAATAAGTAAAAGGGAAAGTAGTCGGGGAGAAAGAGGAAGAAGTAGGAAGAAAAAGAAGAAGAGGAAATTGGAGGAAGAAGGGACGAGGAAGAATAACTAGTAGAAGTAGAAGAAGAAGAAGTATGAACGAAGAAGAAAAAGAGGAGGTAGGGGACGAAAAAAAGGACGAAGGGAAAGTAAAGAAAGAAGAAGGGTACGAGAAAGAATAAGTGAGAATAGGAGGAAAGATAGTAGTGGATGAAGAATAAAGAAGGCGGAAGAAGGAGAAGAAGATGAAGAAGAGGAGGAAGGAGATGATGAAAAGGAGAAAAAGGAAAGAAGAAGGAAACGAGAAAAAATGAGTGAATCTTTCTCTCTCTCTCTTTTTCTCATGCTTCTCTGTCATCTGCTATCCTTTTGAGGTCTCTGTAGTTGGCACATCTCACATCCTTCTTCAGTTGTTCTATCTACTCCAGTCTTGGCATTCGTCGCGCATTCCTTCCTGTAGCAATTCTCTCCATTATTCTTTTTGTTAATACTTCATAACGAAGAATATGACCAATTACTTGTGCTATCCTATTTTTACTTTCCTTGCCCTATTACCATAGATAAGAAAAGTATTGCTTTCCGAAAAAAATTGAGGTACCCCAATTTCTAAATTTCTATACGTTTCAAGGTCCCCTGAGTCCAAAAAAGTGTGTGTGTGTGTGTGTGTGTGTGTGTGTGGTGTGTGTGTGTGTGTGTGTGTGTGTGTGTGTGTGTGTATGAGTGTATGTGCGTCTGTGTACACGATATCTCATCTCCCAATCAACGGAATGACTTGAAATTTGTAACTTAAGGTCCTCACACTATAAGGATCCGACACGAACAATTTCGATCAAATGCAATTCAAGATGGCGGCTAAAATGGCAAAATGTTGTCAAAAACAGGGTTTTTCGCGATTTTCTCGAAAACGGCTCCAAAGATTTCAATCAAATTCATACCTAGAAAAGTCATTGATAAGCTCTATCGACTGCCACAACTCCCATATCTGTAAAAATTTCAGGAGCATCTATGCAAAGTTTGATTTTAGATTTCCAATTATCAGGCTCAAGATACAATCTAAACAAAAAATTAAGTGGAGAAGATTCAGCATGAAAATCTCTACAATTTATGTTTTGTAACATTTTCACCTAAAATTGAAAATAAGCTCGAAATGCGAGAAAATAAGATTATTCAATTGCAAACTGTTGGCAACTGTTGAATCATTGAATCATTTCAATGAAGAGATAGCAGACTTCGTGTGTCTCCAGCGTTATTGTCCTGTCACCAGCTATCTCAGATCTTAAAATAGTAGATTTTTATATGCGCGGGAACACGAGCGTCAGTTGATCAATTTTCATAACGGCAAGGAAAGTTGTGTGAGTGCGCCACACCAGATTTTTTATTCCTTTCTGTGGAAAACCTCTCTCTCCAACTCTTTGAAACATCTCTTCATTCGTTACCTTCTCTTTCCAACCAATCTCTCTATAGAAACCGAATACTCTATCAACAAACATCACGTCAAAATTATTCAGGTACTCTGTTATCTCTCTCTATGATATATCCCAATATTTGATCCCATAGCTGCATTGGAGCCAATCTTCAACTTGTCCATAAATTGTGTTATTTGCGCTACGCGTCACTGAACCACGTGTAACCTCCTAGGCTCTGCGGACAGTCTGTATACAATCTGCGGACAATCTTCATACAGTCTGCATACAATCTGTGTTACACTGCAGAATTTAAACCACTATCCTCAACATAAACTTGTCTATATTATGTGTTATCCTTATTATATTAAGCGAGTAATTTCTGTATCTGGTTATTTTCTTATCTGGTTATTTTTCTGGCGAACAAGTGTTTCACTTATGCCAGTAGTTCTTCACCTCCAGTCGTATTTTTCAGATAGTTGATATAGATATTTAGAATAATAATTATTGTTTTTCTTTCTCCGACTGTCACAGCTTTGTACTGTTCTCTGTGTTTTGGTGGAATAAATTGAATTGAAATGGATTGAATTTTTATATCTGGTTATTTTTATATCTGGTTAGTTATGTTTCACGGATCTCGAAAACGGCTCTAACGATTTTTACGAAATTTGGAACATAGTGAGTTTAAGATATGAAGATTCAATTGCACTAGGTCTCATTCTTTTGGAAACTCGCTGAACGACATAAAAAGGATAATTCATCCTTGGGAAACAAATGATTAGTTCGTCGTCTCTCGATAACAGAAGATGCGTGTGCCTGTGTTGGAGAGAGACAGAATTATTTCCAGCTGTGTGATCATAATCAATCAGCGAGAGATTCAATCTAGCTAGACAATTTAATCGATTTGATCAACATAATCTGATTTGTTGACATGACATGATAATCCTCCTAAACTAGAGTAGTATATCATAATTTTCAAAGTTGATCATTATTTGACAATTTCAAGTGATTAGTGAGTTATATTTTGTTATTCAATTTGGATTGTATATAATCTAAATTATAATTTTTTTGTTCTCAAATGTTTGAACAGAAAATTGAACCTGAATTCAAGTGTAGGAACAAAACCTAATTTCTGGACTATTTATAGTGTATTAATCAAAATTCGGGAAAGAAACAGTTTTGGGCTGTGCCTGTTAGTCCTTCCCCAATCATTTTAAAGAATTATGTTCGGTTTATCAAACGTCAATAAATAAATAACGAGCGAAGCTCGGTACCCCGATATTTTGTTTATTATCTAAGTTATTTGTTATATTATATGTGTTATTTATTTGTGCTGACAAGCTACTCAGCTAAGTAGGACCTTCAAGGTTCTGAGGAGAGTCTGCGGACAGTCTTCATATACTCTGCATACAATATGTGGACACTGCAGAATTTGAAAATCAATCTTCAATTTAGACTCGTCTATATTATTTGTTTATATTATATGTTATTTGTTTGTGCTAACGAGCCACTCAGCCACGTGTCACCTCCAAGGCTCTGTGGAGAATCTGCATACATTCTGCTTACACTCTGCGGTCACTGCAGAATTTGAACCGCAATCTTCAACACTGAGCCACGTGTGACTCCAAGGCTCTGAGGAGAGTCTGCGGAGAGTCTGCACACAGTCTGCACACAGTCTGCACACAGTCTGCAAACAGTCTGCGGACACTGCATACGATGCGGAAGACTGCATCCGAAGTCGGATTCTAACTGAGTCATCAATGAGACTCAAACAACGCCAAACTACCTAATGAAGGCAGAGACTGCTCCAGTGAGGTCCACGTTATAATGGCAGTATTTGATTAGGATTGGTGTTGCTATCCTTGTCTATCATTCGACAAAACCGATAGGGCTATCCTTTTCTAGCTCCGCAACGTCGTCATATCGTCTCTCAACAATGCTTGATTATGAAAATGTATTATTAATTAATTGAAAATATATATTTTCTTGATGAATAAAATATAATTGAGTATTTTAAAGAAGAATGAACAGTTAATATTACACCAGAATCTGGTATATCTGATATACCGGTATCATCTATCCTCTATAGGAGACAGATTGATTGATTGATTGAGTACTTTATTTATGTAGATTACAATATATACTGGCTTATACTCTTATATACAATAGCTCACAATACAGCAACATTATAGATGAATTTACATAATATAGACTAAGAAAATAATTATTGAACTGTATTGATATGAAAAATCAATTTGTAATATAATAGCTATAGATAATTAATTATATTTTCATGCATCTACATAAATTAGCGGAGCCTTGGACATATCAATGTTCATTCTTCGGAAAGAATATTCAAAATATCCTTCCCACTAACTCTCTACCAAAACGTTAATTTCATTAATTCAACTAAGGATTTATTTATGAATGGAAATATTGTAAAAGTTTTAATTAATATGAGTATTTGAGAGAAAAAAAAAACAGAAAATTAATAGAGTAGAATAATTATATAGGTAGATAAGATCAAATCATTGATTAATAAAATGGAGTAGGCTGAAAGTAGATCAGGTGATCAACCACAGACAGTGGCGTGGCGGAGAATCGGCAACCCTGTTCTCCCATCTTTCTCCACTGCCATTATAACGTGGACCTCACTGTGCTAACGAAGGAGAGGCAGTGGGTCTATTGCCGCAGATTCGAACCTGTGCTACTAACAAACGGGGAGACAATGTTTGTCTCGGTCAGGTTAGTTAGCAGATAACCTCTGACAAACTCAGGCCCTTTGATTTGCACCCTGTCTGACAACCTTTATCCAATCCCTTAAGCTTCAAGCTTTATCCAGTCCCTTAAGCTTTAAGCTCTATCCAATCCCTTAAGCTTCAACCTTCATGCTTCAATCCGTTATGCTTCAAGATTCATCGACTAACTGATAGAGTGGATATTATTGTCCAAACTTCACCACGTCAAAAAATATAAAAAGTAATTCTATTCTATACTTACTGAGAACTGAACCATGCTGGATCATACTTGAATATTCTTTATTGATTCATACAATACGTACATCATCGAAATGATAGGGAGAGAAAAATGAGTTAACCTTGTGCTATTCCTCTCCCAAATTTAGATAAGGTTACACATCGTCCGAAATGGGTAGAATCTTGTAGTTGTTCACTTAACAAAATATTCATTCCTTAACTGTTATGTTTGTTGTGTTTATTTTTTCAGTTGTCTTTTTAATTATATATTTTTTTATTCACGATACAAATGTCACCGATTGAATAAAATTGTTAGATAAAATAATAAGCTAGTCCTTATTTTTTCGATAATTTTCTTTCAAATTTAGGTGTTGTCACAGACCAAGATATGGTTAGTCTTCCTACACTTCCTATACAATTTTATTCCAAAATAAACCAGTAGTTCTGTGAACAGTAGACCTCGCGCAGTTATAACAACGTCCCAAACTATAAGCACATCCACACTGATACACTAACTATTTATTTGATCAGATCATGCTTACACAAGATTTAATTATCATATAACGCTTTCCGGAATTTAGCGCGAGAAAAGCAGAAGACATCTAGGCGCCCAGGCGAGCAGTTCTTTGCATCCTATTTAATAGTGCATAAGAATTGCATTCAATGAGGCCTACAATTTATAGTCTACACTGCTGCTAATTTTTTACCAAGTTACATTGAGATATTGAATTGCATGCGTCATGGCATGCGATTTATAGTCAACTCGACAGCTGATTTATGATGAATATTTCTATAGTCTGATTTTCACTCTAATATTGACGTATGAAGGAGGCACCTTTTTCCTTTTATATTATCCTTGAAATGCAAAATTTCCAAAAACCTTGTATATACGTCGAAGCGCAATTTAAAAAGGATCATACCTGTCAAATTTCATGAAAATCTATTACCGCGTTTCGCCGTGAATGCGCAACATATAAACATTTAAACATTCAAACATTCAAACATTTAAACATTAAGAGAAATGCTAAACCGTCGACTTAAATCTTAGACCTCACTTCGCTCGGTCAATTACTCATGAAGTGATAATACATTCAAAACCAATGATTATTATGATTGATTTACTGATCTACTAGCTCAGAATCATTTTTTTTTAAGTTGGATACATAATTTCAGTCGATTTATGTTCAAACGTATTTCTCATTGTTTTCCTTCAATTTACCCCCGTCTGAAAGCCTTCATACAATCCCTTGAGCTTCAACCTTATGATTCAAATTTCATCGACTTGCTGAGAATCCAATTATTCTGAATATTATTTAAATTTGAGTGAATCATGCTTGTCGATATTATTCATCTTGAAACCTATTTTCATTGTTTTCCTTCAATTTTCCCCCGTCTAGCAATCTTAATTCAATCCTTTGAGCTTCAACCTTCATGCTACAGTCCCTCATGCTTCAAAGATTATCGACTGAGAAACGAATTGTTCTGAGCATGTTTTTAAGTTGGATATATTATGCTAGTCGTCATTATTCATATTCAAACTTTTTTCATAGTTTCCCTTTGATTAACACATTGTGTGACAAACTTCCCCTGGTCTTTAAAGCTTCGAGAGCCATCGACTGAATAATTCTCATCTATTGTCCAACCTCATTATCACCTGACAGACATTTGCTCATGAGTAATAATAAAAGAATAAAATAGCTTGATTAATTCGACATGGAGTGGTAATTAAGTGTTATATTTAAATATAGTTTGGTGATTTAATTTATCTAAATTCAAAATGTTTAGCTTATATATATATTTTTTGGACGAAAATGAAATAGACGTTTCACAGTAGAAACATAACCTATTTTTTGGACATTTTATTAATTTATCAAAAATTGGGAATGGAATAGATTTGGACAAGCCTGTTGTTCCTTCCTAATCATATTTTTATTATTTGTGATTCTGTCCACGAATAAATAAATAAAATAAATAAATAAATGTTAGTGCCTATAAAACTAGCACTGGATATTCAACGGAATTCAAGCAGTAGCTATAACTAATGAACTATGGTCAGGTCCACGTTATAATGACAGTGGGGAAAGATAGGAGAACAACGTTGCCGATCCTCTATTTTGTCAATGCCTTCTATAGACGGTAGCTGATACAGGCTTATTGATGCAATATTAACTGTTCATTCACGTTTAAAATAATCAATTATATTTTATTAAGCAATAAATTAAGCAAGAAATATTTTGTTAATCAATTATTTATTGGTAAAAGTAGTTCTGGCTACAGAGCAAATCAAGAAAGAGATGGCGCTATGATTGGTAAAAGTAGTTCTGGCTACAGAGCAAATCAAGAAAAAGATGGCGCTATGATCGGTAAAAGTAGTTCTGGCTACAGAGCAAATCTAGAAAGAGATGGCGCTATGATAGACAAGAATAGCAAAACCATTGCTAATCAAACACTGCCATTATAACGTGGACTTCACTATAGTCCTCGGCCACTGTGTCTGACATACCAGAATCGATCAAATCTCAACAATAGATAAGAACAACTACACCAAATTTGACAATCACATTCTTCATCATAGTAAAGATATTGAAACCTGAGCGTTTAGTACATACCTCGCCCACTGCGTCCAACAAATCGCAGATCGTTGAACTTAGCGACCTGGTTCTTCATGACAGCCGTGCAGTTCCTCAGCTCCGCACAGAAGTTCTCATCGTTTCCGGCTCGTACCGTGACCACAGTCCCGTCCATGACGTCACCAAGGGCCACCACCTTGAACGCGACCGGAAGTGTCTTGTTGGACCGCCAGTGTGCGGGCAAAACGGTGCACACCACATGCGGACAACCGGTTCGAACCAGTTCGCCGGGATGTTCGGCAAGCAGGCCATCCAGCGTGCGTTCGGCGAGCAGTTCAGCGGTTAGGTAGGGTGGTGGTGGTGGTTCCTGAGGGGTCGGAGGAACCGGTTTGGTGTACTCGAGGTTGCGCGGAACCGGTTTAGTGTACTCGTGGGTGGGAGGAATGGGTTCATGGTGACGCAGTTGCATGGTGCCCCCTGGCATCGGTGGCGCGGAAACCGGTTTTGCGCGGCTGCCGTACGCGCCTGGGGCGGCCCGGAACGGGGAGCGCCACTTCAGTGCCACAAGTTCAACCACTTCATCGAATATCACTCGAAAAGTTCATCAAAATTGATTAAATTATTCATCAAGAATGAGAACCAACTCACAAACACAACCAGTTCATTGAATATCAGTCAAATAATCCATCAAAAATGATCAAAAAATTCGTCAAGAATGTTCAATGAGTGACACTTCAGAGCCACAAGCACGACCACTTCATCAAATATCACTGAAATTATCCATCAAAAAGTATTAAAATTCATAACAGAGTGCAGTAAATTCATTGAATGCTATACACGCATATAATGGTTCTATCATTCACTCTCTATTATCATAAAATTTCTTATTTTTCGACAGCAATCTTTCAACATAGTCTGACCTCACCAATTTCATTTATCACTCAAATACAGTTCTAGTATATGAAAGTAATAAAACATAAGCATTCTATAGCAATCACTTAATATTGTTTAAAACTGTAGCCTATGTCAACATCATTTGATAAAAGCATCCAACTCTAAAACCCTGTTGAAGCATCTAATGATGTGAGCATGAAACTTAGAACCATATACTCCATGAATCCACTTGAATCCACTCTAATAATCCATCAAATAGATTTTACCTGATACCATAACCCATTACTGTTTATATTATTCAAGGTGATTGTAAATAACTATTATTCCAGTTTGACAGCTTCACTGGATTCTAGTCACTTGAATACTGTTCTAATTCATCAGAAAAATTCTACACAAACATATTCGATGAAAAATTGTTAGAGGGACGACTAACCGGCAAAACGTTTGTTGAGGAATGTTCCAATTTTTAGTCAGACAATATTTTATATGAGCCCAGATAATGATTGAGACCATCAGAGAGGCTTCACACCAATACCTAAATAAATACCCAACACTCACTGTTTTTGATTTGATAACTCTCAACGTTGAAGCTCGATTCACTAGATTTTCATTCTAATCTTCAATGTTTGAAAACTCGATTTGTTGAATATGAATAGTAAATCAACATCAGCAAGATGCAATCACTTTGATTCCACTCTGCAAACTCATTTTCACTTTTGGATTATGATAAAATTCCTCCACTGTACGATGTGGGATAATTTGTGCATAGAAATCAGTCAGTTTCAGTCCTAGATTGTTGATCTCTCAAATCATACTCTCGTTTGTCGTAGTTCTGAAAAACAAATTGAGGTTTGAAGGTGATTGATTGATTGATTGTTTTAGAGTGGGTATGAATTTTAGTTGAGTGTGTAAGTTGAAACTAAATAAATAAATTGAAAAACTTGAATCAGTCAGTTTCAGCCCTAGATTTTTCATCTCTGTTTTCTGGGAAATCAAATTTCGGTTTGAAGGTGATTGATTGATTGAGTGGGTATGGATTTTAGTAGATTGTGTAAATTGTATAACGCTCAAAGCTCATAGGAGAAGCGCCTCCAAAATAAAAAACTATAAACGTTGAATCATCTCGTTGAACAATTACGGGCCTTTGTTGGGCCCGTATGCAAATCCTCGGTTAAAACGGAGAAATGTTAGCCGTTTGTTTAAACCCCGTATGAAACACAATCATTATGATAGATGCAACCATATCTACAAGTAAACGTGGTTTAGGGTGAAACGTAGTGTTAGCATAACAGCCCTTACTCCCAGTTGGACAAAAGCCTGTTGAGTTTCGATAATGTCTTGTAGGTAACCCGTGCTTCGCAAGGTACTAAAAAAAAATCTTGACAAACTGAGAGCTCGATGTACTATAATCTTGAAGAATTTCAATAGGCCTATAACCATCCTCGGTAAATGAAGGATCTATATTCAAAATTTCAAGTTAATCAGTCGAGTAGTTCAGACGTGATGATGCGTCATTCGTGAATTTCCTATCCCGTACGTCTATAAGCCAATTCTTTCCTCTATTATTGATTATAGATAATATGATCCAACAAAAGTTTTTTTCAATCGTCATGAATTGAATTTCGAACAACTTTTCATTTCTTTAAGAGTTGTAAAAAAAACGATTTTAATCTTCAATGTTTGAAAACACGATCTGTTGAATATCCATTGAATATTGAATCAACATCAGCAAGATGGAATCACTTTGATTTCACTCCGCAAACTCATTTTCACTCTTGGATTATGATGAAATTCCTCCACTGTACGATTTGGGATAATTTGTGCAAAAAAAATCAGTTACTTTCAGTCCTAGATTGTTGATCTCTCAAATCATATTCTCGTTTGTCATAGTTCAGTTAATCAGTCGAGTAGTCCAGACGTGATGATACGTCATTCGTGAATTTCCTATCTCGAATGTGTATAAGCCGATTCTTTCCTTCATTATTGATTATAGATAATATGATCCAACCATAGTTGGACCTCAAAAATTGAATTTCGAACAACTTTTCATTTTTTCAAGAGTTGTGAAAAAGGAGTTGAGTAGTTATACTCCAACTATAGAAGGTTGTGCGCGCGTTTCCATTGCTACTTGATCTGTACTTGATTCTTGATACTTGATACTTGATACTTGATACTTGATACTTGATCTTGCTACTTGACCTCAAGCTGGGTTCAAACTCTTGATCAAAATTGATCAGAGCTTGAAACTTGGTTCGAATGAAATCTATAAGATTTACGATCTATATTAATCTAAAGCCCTAGATTGATAGTTGTGGACCTGTGAAACTCACTGTAATGTTATTGAATTATTTTTGGAATAATGAAGAATTTGATATGAAGTGATTCAAAGTTGAGTGATTTTATTAAAAATTAAGGGATCATTGGACCATTTTCAGATTGACTTATTTCAACTACCAAATACCATTATCATAAAAGACGTGGGAAGCCAAAATACTGATAACTTAGAACACAGTAAATGGTTTCCTATTTGTGTTATGAATCTTGTAAATTGAATCAAATTATCATGACTTTTCTATTGGAATTGTGAAGAATGAATGATTCTGAAAGGTCTTCTTCTTCTTCTTACAAACAAGGATTAGGCTTTAACCTGTTCCGACTCACATCTAGCCAATTATTCAAATAAACATTAAAAAAATCCTATTATTGCCAACGCTTGCGTGGTCTGCCAACATCTCTTTTGCCTACTGGCTGATAATTATAGACTTTAAATGGAATTCTTTCAGCTGGCATTCTTTGAACATGCTCCCTCCATTGATGCCGATTCTCCGTAACTCTTTCATTCATGCTGCAGATTTTCAATTCTTCCCTAATATCTTCATTCCTGAAATGATCTCTTCTGTCACATCCCTTGGTTCTTCGGAGAAATCTCATCTCGGCTGCCTGCACTCTACTTTCAAGTGGCTTCGTAGTAACCCATGATTCACTACCATAGAGGAGGACTGGAGCAGCCTCCTAATGGAGGCCTTTTTTTTAATTAATTAAAAAAAGGAAAAATTGTTTATATAGAAATAATTGATTTGAATACATAAATATTGAGATTTTGAGGTTAAAATTATAATTCTGGGGAGAATTATAAGGGGTTTTAATTAATTCATTTTGGGAAGAATCCTAAAGGGGAGGGGCCCTGTAGAGATTAACCTTATAAAATTTCATAATTGTATCTGTTCTAGCTTTTTTACCCAAAGTCCTGCTGATATTTCCACATATCATTTGAAACTTTCCTATTTTCTTCTCAATATCTAATTCACCTTTGTAACTAATGTCACTTCCCAGATAGTATATTGAGAAACTTGTTCCAAACTGTATTATTAATAACAATTTTTGATCTGACCGGATATTTGCCTCTGAATGCCATAATTTTTGTTTTCTGAAAGGTAGGACATAAATCCTTGAGCCAAGTTACTTTGGTAGTAAAGTTATCTTAATTAGAGTATCTTTGGTAGTTAAGATACTCAATTGTTTTGACTGTGTTTTATTCAAGACTTTGAGAATTGTATGGAACTGCAGAGACAGAACATGAGCAGGAGGCTGTAATTTGAAAACTGAGAAGTGGGTGATAAAAAATCCATGTGTGTTGAGCCAATGGATATTATGAAATGTTGGTGAAATTATCTAATTGATGAGCTATTCTGTTTTTATAATTTCATACTTAGGTGCTACCAGTTTTAAAATTCGAGTTTTCCAACATTTTTTGAGAGAAAAAGAGTTCTTATTAGTTTTAACAGCCCTTAAGTGAAACTAACTAATGAATCCTTCTTGGAATAATGAAAATTTTCATATGAAGTAATATTAGTGGGTGATGAAAAATCCCTGGGCGATGAACCAATGGATATTATGAAATTTCGGTGAAATTATCTAATTGATGAGCTATTCTGTTTTTATGAACTCATGCTTAGGTGCTACCAGTTTTAAAATTTGAATTTTTCAACATTTTTTGAGAGACGAAGAGTTCCTATCAGTTTTTGAAATCCCTTTAGTAAAACTAACTAGTGAATCCTTCTTGGAATAATGAAAATTTTCATATAAAGTAATATTAATAGTTGAGAAATTTCATCACAAATTTATGGATTATCAACCATTTTTAGATTGACTCATTCCAATTTTCGAGTTTTATCAAAGTATACAAGTTCTATTTCTCCGTCACAATCCGAAATTTACTGTTGAAAAACACAATACACGCTGGAAGGTTTCAGGTTACTGTTAGTAGGTTACTGTTACAGTACTGACGAAACAAAGACGTAGCTTACGTTATCAGAAAGCTCTACAGGAACTTTTCAACGTAAACTGTCTCAACTTTACACCACATCTACATAGTTCCACAATACTTCAATATTCAAAGTCTCCCCAAGTTTGTCGATTTCAAATTACAAATTAGAATCGTTACAATCAATCACCTTCAAACCGAAATTGAGTACTGCTTTTCGAAGAGAAAACTCACTCACAAAATCTATCTTTGAAATCTTCAACTACAAGATAATTATTATCAATGTAGGTCGCAATACGGTTCTCTATCGAGATCTTTGTCAACTTTGCAAACGTCTACTTTATTTTGTAAATTCAACTTTGTAAACTTTGTAATAACTTTGATTTCAATTAATCACGATACACAATGTATACTTAAAAATTGCTACTCTTTCTCAATTTTTGCCTCTGAATTCTCCCACAAACGGAAAATTTTCAAAGATTTTTCAATTCATCAATGATCTTTCTTGAAAACCTTCAAGATGTTACACATTATTTATTGTGAGTCGATAATAATATTGACGATGTTTTAACATTCTAGAACACTTTTTTTCTTGAGAGAAAGGACCCAGTATCATATAATACTCGGACTTTTTACTGTTTAAGAAAAAAATAGCTAATATTTTTTAACAGTTGGATATACATCAGTGCTACATCTAATTTTCTTCAAAAGAGAATTCGGGGACGATACCAATAATTAGTCATTCACAAATTTTCGAGTTGACAAAATTTCCAAAAAACTCATGATACCTATCAATCAATCACAAGTTTTGAAGTTGACATAGATTCTCAAAAACTGATTACAGCTCTAGGTAATTTTGATTTTTTCCATTCGATCTTTCTAATGATGGTGTGCTTTTTGTATAAAAACCACTAGATCACCGATTATGACTTTCCAACATTGAAAAAGACTAATATCGTATAACCGCCGGATATAAATCTGTGCTACATCTAATTTTTTTTCAAAAGACAACTTGAGAACGAAAACACTCGGTCTTTTTAGTGTTCAATAAAAAATAACTAGTTTTTGAATATAAATTAGTGCTAAATCTAATTTTCTTCAAAGGACAATTCGGGGACGATAGCAATAATTCACAAGTTTTCGTGTTGACAAGATTTCAAAAACTAATGACACTCAACAATCAATGAGCGTCAAGTGTAAGAGAGGGCCGGCTGCTCCCTAACTTCACACTCCTAGGTTTCAAATAAAGGCAGCAAATCGATCAATCACAAGTTTCAAATTGACACAGATTCTTGAATTTTTTTGAGAGAGGGCCGGCTGAGCCCTAACTTTATCCTCCTGGGTTTCAAATGGAGGCAACAAATCAACAATCAATCAATCACAAGCTGTTTTCAAATTGACACAGATTCTTGAATTTTTTGAGAGAGGGCCGGCTGAGCCCTAACTACACCCTCCTAGGTTTGAAGGCATCAAATCAATCAATCAATCACAAGCTGTTTTCAAGTTGACACTGATTCTTGAATTTTTTTGTTTGTTTTTTTCATAAAAATTCCGTCTTTCGGAGGAGACGATAAGTCGTCGGTCCCGACTACCTAAAAAGTAGTCGTCATCTCTCATGTGGGTTAAGTGGAAGAGGGGGCTCTTATTGCCTCAACTTCGCCCACATCACTTTTTGTAAAGTTATGAATACACAAATTTGAAATTGTCAACCACTTTTTATTTCAAATTTGTGATTCCATTAAGGAAAAGTACCGCAACATCACTCACAACATAACTGTAAGGTTTTGTAAAGTTGTAAACTGAGAATAAAAACATCTATCTATCTATCATCAGCCCTCTCACTCGTCATTACCCATGCACAAGCCTATGAACTTATGTGGGCATCAACCTCAATATTATTAGCATTAAAATAAAGACCACTAAATCACTAATATTACAGTAGTAACCTAATTCTCCTCTTCCAATTATTTTTCAATGAAGTTTCGTTTTTTTATAAATGAAAAATCTAAATCACTTTTTGCAATAAGAAGCACTTTTCCGCACCACTTCCAAGAAAAACCGGAGCGTTCTCACAACCGCGAGAGACGACGAAAGACTTTTGAAAATATTTTCGCGCGGACGCGCGGTCACCCGCCAATTACAAGCCCCGCGGTTGGTGGGGGTCTGGGGATCTCCCTCAAGGGGGGGAGGGTACACAGATCACACAGGTGAGTGTGTGCGTGCGTGCATGTGCATGCGTCAGCACACGACTCTCTCTCGTCGAGACCGCGCGCGCTCTAGAAGACTGCTACTTCTTTCCGCGACACGCAGCGGCGGCAAGCAGATAACTGAACTTGAAAAAAGTCGCGAGCTTGTCGAGGGGCGAAGTGAGTGGTTAGGGGAGCTGCGCGGTTTGGTTTTTACGCGGGGGCGTGGCCCCCCTGCCCCTCGCCACCCAGGGCCGGATAAGAGGGGGGCGAACCTCGGTGGTCCGCCTCAACAGGATGGGTTGGCGGCTTGGCCTCTATGTGTTGCCAGGCCGCCCTCCGACGCGACCCGAGACTTGTGGCTGTCGTCATGGCCTGAGGAGGAGGAGGAGGTTGAGGAAGTGAGGAGGTCGTGAGGAGGTCGAGGAAGAGGAGAAGGAGGAGGTGGTGCTCCTCGTTACTTCTCCTTTTTACGACATCGACAACTGGTGTAGTTTTGTAAGAAAGGGTGCTGGGGTATCGTCATTGCCTGAGGAGGAGGATAAAGTGAGGAGGAGGTTGTGGAGGAGGACGTGAAGAGGATGGAGTTGAGGAGGTCGAGGAGGAGGTAGAGCAGCCTACTTCTCCTTTTTACGAGGACTGGTGTTTTGTAAGAAAGTGCTGGAAGAAAAGAGGTGGGGGTTGAAGAAATGTGTTCTCCTCTTTTTACCTTGTCCTCCTCCTCCTCCTCCACCTCCTCCTCCAAGTCCTTCCCCTCCTGACAGCCTTCTCCTTCTCACCACTTATCACTTGTCACGTCTTCCTTCTTCTTTTCACGACTGGTGTGTTGTAAGAAAGTGGAGAAGACTGTAAGGAAAGTAGTGAGGGGTTGTTGGTCTTCCTTTTTCTCGTTAGCCTAATTCTACTCTGTCTGATATTCCTCCTTCTCTTTTTATCTCTGATTTTCTTCTCTTAGCTTTCTACTCCTCATTTTTCCTCCTCTTCACGTTTATAAGCCTACTTCCCCTCCGTCTTCTACTCCTTCTTCTCTTCTTCCTCTAATACTTCTCCTTCCAGATTGTTACTTCTCATTTTTCTCCTCTTTACGTTTCTTAGCCTACTTCTCATCTGCATTCCACTCCTAGCCTACTTCCCCTCCGTCTTCTACTCCTTCTTCTCTTCTTCCTCTAATATTTCTCCTTCCAATCTGGAACAATCTGTTACTTCTAATTTTTCTCCTCTTTACGCTTCTTAGCCTACTTCTCATCTGTATTCTACTCCTCTATCTCTTCCTTTTTCTATTTTTCTGTAACTTCTCATTTCTTCTTCTTGCGCCGTTGAAGACTGCCTGGTATAGAAAAGTGGAGAAAACTTGTAGGAAGGTTGTAGTCAAAGAGTTTGATCGGAAGAAAGAGAATAAGTTAGAATGAAGAAGACGATTTGAAGAGGAAGGAAGAAGAAGAAGGAGAAGGTAGTGAAGAAAAATGTTGAGAATGAAGGAGGTCGCGGAATTAGTCAAGAAGTTGCAAAGAAATGGGAAGAAATTAGAAGATTGGTAGAAGATAATGAATAAGACTAAAAGATAAACAGAGGAAGAGAAGGTGTGAGAAGAACCGGAAAGAAAGTGAAGACTTGGAGAAGGAGAAAGTAGATGTGAAGGGAATGTGAGAGGCAAAACAGAAAGAGATATCTAACAACAAATTTCGAGTACTGGAGAGAGAGGACTTCTGTAGAAGTTGAAAGAAAACAAGGGGTAACAGTTGATAGGAGAAGGAAGACAAGGAGGTGTTGAGGGGTAAGAGAGGGAAGAGGAGGAGTAGAAGGAGGGAGAGGATGAGGAGTAGGAGGAGGAGGGGTAGGAGGAGGAGGAGGAGGAGGAGGAGGAGGAGGAGGAGTAGAAGGAGGGAGAGGATGAGGAGTAGGAGGGGGTGGAGTAAAAGGACGAAGTAGTGATGAGGAAGGTTTCAAGTTGATGAGGGGAGAAGAATAAATATAGGAGGCATAAGTGTAAAGAAGTTCTAGGGGTAGGACACAGATGTGGGGAATTTCAGTGGGTAGGAAAAGAAAAAAGAGAAGAAGATGGAGAAAGAAAAAGAAGAAGAAGAAGAAGAAGAAGAAGAAGAAGAAGAAGAAGGAGGAGGAGAAGAAGAAGAAGAAGGGAAAGGAGAGGAAAATTCAAAAGAAGGTTACAGGGCATGTTGAGAAGAATTCAGGGTGAAGTGAGGGTTGGAGAGGATAAGGGCTGTGATTAGGAGGAGAGGAGTAGGAGGAGGAGGGGTAGAAAGATGAGGAGGAGTAGTAGGAGGAGGAAGAGGAGGAGGAGGTGGTAGAAGAATATCAGGAAGGAAGAATAACTAGGAGGAACAAGTGTGTAAGAACTGGTGTCAAAAAGGGGTGTTGTTGGAGTTAGCAGGGGTGGGGGTAAGAGACGCAAAAGAAAGCGGCAAGAAAGCGTCGCGACGCGCAAAGAAAGGTCGGAGAAACGATCACTGCGCATGCGTGACTTCTTTTTCTCTCCCCTCGAAAGAAAATGTTGGGAGAAGGACCCGGCTTCGAAAAACAGCATTCAGTCAGATTTCTGTCGGTGACAGGGGATCATCTCAGTAGAATACCATTGGTTCTTATGGGGGTGTTCACACAGCGACAGACTTAAGCTCCGTTTACACCGAAGTTATTAATAGAATAATTATTTATTTAATTAAATAAAAATCCCGTGTTTCGGATGGACACGTTAAGTCGTCGGTCCCGGCTGCCTAAAAAGCAGTCGTTAGGTCATGTCAGAGGCCCTGAAATTGATCAGTTGCGACCTGAAAACTCTGACACCAGACCTGAGCCAGCCAGGTCACACGATATAATTATTTTTATTAATAAAATGTTTATTTTTCCGTTCTTATAGATTCTATTAGATTAAACGGAGCTTGACAAACACATATGCACATCATGTGTATGATAAGTTATGTTCAATCTAATAGAATCTAATCTATGAGGACGGAAAAATAAACATGTTGTTGATAACTTTGGTGTAAACTCAGCTTACAGGTCTGTGAACTCTCAATCAGATCAGTTTTATTGCTCAAATCAAGTAATTTTATAGATCTCCCATCAGAATCAATGGTATTATTTCTCAGTCGAACTGTACAGAGATTTGAATTGAACAAAATTTGGTTACTTTATCTACGAATGCAAGGTTACATTGAAAATATATTCCGATTGAGTAATTAAATATTAAAACCTTTATCCAGTTTTATTAAATTTCCACTGTATCATCCACAATTTTTTGAGTCTGTTTTAGAATATTGCCAGTTTATCTGTTTATCTGCGAACATGAGCAATTCAGTTTTAATCAGCTGACTATATCTGTATTTTTACAGAAACGGTAAGTTACAGATATAAAAAGCTTGGCATCAGCTGATTAAAAGTGAATTGCTCATGTTCGCGGCGCGTAAATCTGTACACACCTTTAAACAGACAAACTGGCAATATTCTAAAACTCTATTTTCTAAAACACTGACTATATCTGTATTTTTACAGAAACGGTAAGATACAGATATAAAAAGCTTGGCATCAGCTGATTAAAAGTGAATTGCTCATGTTCGCGGCGCGTAAATCTGTACGCACCTTCAGGTTCATTTTCGTTTCTGCGTAACTTTCCGCAGTCGACGACGACAAGCACTGTTGACATTCATATTGTCTGAATTTCAAGTGTGCTAAAACAGCTGATCAAATAACTTTTCATTAGGCCTATTTGTGTTTATTATTCAAGATTTAAACATTTCTAATAATATCAACATATTGCCATTCAAAAGTATAAACTCAACATCTCCAATTAAAACATAATTGAACACAATCTTTTAGGTTATGTAGACAAATTGAAATCTACCCAATCTGAGATCCTCACCCTATCGTGGTCGATGACGGCATTTACACCAAAGTTATTAACAAAATGTTAATAACTTGATCCTCATGGATTGAACATAACTTATCATACACATTATGAACATATGTGTTTGTCAAGTTCCGTTCAATCTAATAGAATCTATAAGGATTAAGCTATTAACATTTTGTTAATAACTTTGGTGTGAACCCATCTTCACACACAAACGAAAACCCAGCTCTAGTCTTGACTCTTGTCTGTTGTCAACTGTCTTTTTACTTTCCTTGCCCTATTACCATAGGTAAGGAAGTATTGCTTTCCAATTTTTCCCGAATTTCTAAATTTCTATACGTTTCAATCCCCTGAGTCCAAAAAAGTGGTTTTTGGGTATTGGTCTGTAAGTGTGTGTGTGTGTGTGTTTGTTTGTGTGTGTGTATGTGTGTGGTGTGTGTGTGTGTGTGTGTGTGTGGTGTGTGGTGTTGTGTGTTATGAGTGTATGTGCGTCTGTGTACACTATTCACATCTCCCAATTTACGTAATCACTTGAAATTTGGAACGTGAGGTCCTTACAATATAAGGATCCGACACGAACAATTTCGATCGAATGCGTTTCAAGATGGCGGCTAAAATGGCGAAAATGTTGTCAAAACAGGGTTTTTTGCGATTTTCTCGAAAACGGCTCCAACGATTTTGATTAAAGCTATACCTGAAATAGTCATCGATAAGCTCTACCAACTACCACAAGTCTCATATCTGTAAAAATTTCAGGAGCTCTGCCCCATCAATGCAAAGTTTGATTTTAGATTCTCAATTATCAGGCTTCAGATACAAATTAAACAAAAAAGTTCGTGTGGAAAAGATTGAGCATGAGAATCTCTACAATTAATGCCCAGTAACATTTTCACCTAAAATTATGGCATAATTCATCACCTAAATAAGCTCGAAATTCGAGAAAATGTGATTATCCAATTGCAAACTGTTGGCAACTGTTGTTTCTATTAAATGATTCACTATGAATAGATAGCAGACTCGTGTGTCTCCAGCGTTATTGCCCTGTCAACAGCTGGCACGAATCTTTGAATAGTAGACTTGAGATGCGCGGGAACACTATCGTCAGGTGATCAATTTTTATAACGGCAAGGAAGTTGTGTGAGTGCGCCACACCAGATTTTTTGGATTCTATGATATTTTTATAAAATTTGCTGTTTCATACTAGTTTGATAAATGATGACTTCTGTTTATCTGTTAAATGATCGACCCCGCACATTTCCTTTCCAACTAGCGGGTAACCCGTGCTCCGCAAGGGTCTATTTTGGAACTTGACAAACTGAAAACTTGACCGAGTGGAATCTTGAAGAGTTTGTAGTAAGACAACTGAAGACTTGATGTACTGTAATTCTGAATAGTTTAGAATAGACCTATAATCATCATCGGTTAATCAAGAATCTATATGCAAAATTTCAAGTTAATCAGTCCAGTAGTTGAGACGTGACGATGTGTCAAACATGATTCTCCCATCCCGTACGTGTATAAGCCAGTCTTTTCTTCATTATAGTATATATGAACCAGTTTCATGGAAATCGTATTCAATTATTCAAATCACCCTAGAATGGCATCAGATTTTTTCATAGGTTCCCATTAATTTCGATGAAGGTACAAGACATCATTTGAAAAAGTTGGAATGAGCAGAGGTACAATTAGTTTAATCAGAGACTAACCCATTTCTGGTCCGGTTGCACAAAAGTCTGTTTGATTTTTATTCATGACTAGCTAATATTCATAACTAGCCGTCAGGCTCGCTTCGCTCTCCATATCCGTCTAGCCAGGGGGCTCCGCCGACTGGATCGTCCAAAAATGGGATCAGCGGGCTCGCTTCGCTCGCCTGCATTTTTCATTTGCGCATGCTTCATTCCCTCAGAAAGTCAAAGTACACGTAGATCTGAAAGACATTGTTTGCAGACGACTCTCGTCTGACGTCAGAACATGCGGAAAGAGTACCCTTTCCGGCCGCTTTTTGAAAGTTTTGGAAAATGTGTTTGGACAACTGTGTCATATGGTGCATATTGT
>NC_052504.1:2937186-2967763 GCF_014356525.2 Nilaparvata lugens
TATTGTCTACCTACACCTAAATCTATCAAATTTACCAGCTATTGAACAATGATTAATGACCTCATTGCAATATTATCTGATTCGCCAATTGGTTCTTGAGGTATCTTTTGCTTGGTGACATGGCTTAATCAAGGTTAAATTTAATTTGATGGATACGAGCAACCGTTGTCCTGTAAACAAGGGATCCAAGTCACTTGGACCCCTTGTTTAATCAAATAAACAGCTGTTTGAAAATGTAGTTTACAAATTTTACACCAGATGTCAGCACAGATTAGACTTACGCCATAGCCACCTCTAATACAAAGCCGCGGCCTACCCGATATTGCAGCATCACCAGCTGATCTTTTTCACCAATCATGTATTAGATTCTAGGCCTACACTGCGACGTTGCAATATCGTAGGCCGCGGCCTTGTATTAGAGGTGGCTATGCTTACGCTTATACCTCTTGTATACTAGATTTTTACCACTTTCAGCTATCGATTACTATAGCTAACTCAAAAAATCTGGTGTGGCGCACTCACACAACTTTCCTTGCCGTTACGAAAATTGATCACCTGTCGCTAGTGTTGTCGCGCATCTCAAGTCTACTTATAAACAAAGATCTAAGCCAGCTGGTGACAGGACAATAACGCTGGAGACATACAAACTTTGCTATCTCTTCATAGTGAATCATTTGATAGAATCAACAGATGCCCATAGATTGATTGCAATTGGATAATCACATTTTCTCAAATTTCGAGCTTATTTTCAATTTTAGGTGGGAATGTTACTGGACATTAATTGTAGAGATTTTCATGCTCAATCTTTTCCACTCTAAATTTTTCGTTTAAATTATATCTGAGACCTGATAATTGGAGATCTAAAATTAAACTTTGCATAGATGGAGCGGAGCTCCTGAAATTTTTACAGATATGGGACTTGTGTCATTTGATATAGCTTATCAATGACTATTTTAGGTATAAATTTGATCAAAATCGTTGGGCCGTTTTTGAGAAAATCGCGAAAAACCCTGTTTTTGACAACATTTTTGCCATTTTAGCCGCCATCTTGAATTACATTTGATCTAAATTGTTCGTGTCGGTTCCTTATATTGTAAGGTCTTAAGTTCCAAATTTCAAGTCATTCCGTTAATTGGGAGATGAGATATCGTGTACACAGACGCATATACACTCATACACACACCCACACACACACCACACACACACACACACACACCACACACACACCACACACACACACACACACACCCACACACACACACACACCACACACACCACCACACACACACACACACACACACCACACACCACACACACACACACACACACCACCACACACACACAACACACACACACACACCACACACACACACCACACACACACACACACACACACACCCACACACACATACAGACCAATACCCAAAAACCACTTTTTTGGACTCAGGGAACCTTGAAACATATAGAAATTTAGAAATTGGAGTACCTTAATTTTTTCGGAGTTTGAAATAGGCATTTAACCATCCTTGGTGAATTGAGAATCAATTTGCAAAATTTCAAGCTGATCAGTCCAGTAGTTGAGACGAGATGATGCGTCAAACTAGATTTTCCTATCCCGTACGTTTATAAACCAGTTCTTTCCTTCACTATAGTAAAGATTATAACAAATCTTGATATAATGAAGGTAAGAATTGGCTTATAAACGTACGGATTGATTGATTGATTGATTGAGTACTTTATTTATGTAGATTACCATATATACTGGCTTATACACTTATATACATTAGCTTACAATACAGACAAATTATAGATGAATTTACATAATATATACTAAGAAATAATTATTGAACTGTATATATGATATGAAAAAGCAATATTTGTTATATAATAACTATAGTAATCATATTGTTATGCATCTACATAAATTGGCGGAGCTTTGGACATATCAATGTCCATTCTTCGGAAAGAATATTAACCTCTCCACTACTCTCCACCAAAAAACGGGATAGGAGATTCTCTAATGACGCATCACCACGTCTGAACTACTCAACTGATTGCTTGAAATTTTGCATACGGATTCCTTATTCACCAAAGATGGTTATAGACCTATTTAAAATGTCTCAAGATTTCAGTTTGTCAAGTTTTTAACCCTTAGACCCTTGTTTAGACCAAGTTTAGACCCTTGCTGAGCATTACCTGCTGTTCTATAATTTATGAGGAAGGAAAGAATTGGTTTATACACGTACGGGATAGGAAAAACATATTTGACGCATCATCTGAACTACTGGACTGAACTTGACATTTTGCATAAAAATTCTCAATATTTACCGAGGATGGTTAAAGGCATATTTTAATTTCATCAAGATTTCAATAGGTCAAGTTTTCAATTGGACTCTTGCAAAGCACGAACTACCTGCTAGTAGCTAATAGAAAAAGAAATATTTATTTATTTATTTATGAAAAACATGGAAGCATACAGGATTTCTCCCAAAAATTGCTTCCATAACAACACAATTACATTAGTTCATTATGCATAGTAAGAGTACAGAAAAGAAGAATATTGAAAAATTACAATTAAAGAAGAGGAAAAATAGAAAAAAAATAATGAACAAAAAAACGAATCAGTACTAATCATACCCGTGAGGACTAGTACAAAAGTGGATTTAAAAAAAAAACAAAAAACATACAACATCAACTCAACAGACAAGAGACACATTAAAACACTCGACAGTCACACTCGCAGAAGTCGCCTACAATCCCTACGGAAGCGACTGTAACCGAATGACAGGTCAAGATGATCCGAGAAGCAATTGAAAATAAATGATGATCTATATAATAGGAGAGTTCCGATGATTTAAAGTGTTGCAATAAGGTATAAATAATCTAAACTGGAACGGCGAGGCACTGCAGAAATGTACACATTCAACTGGGAAAGCAAAACATTGAGCTGATTCTGCCATTGAATTCATTAAAAACGAACAAAAGCATATTAAAATCACGTCTCAATTTAGTAGTTCAGAAATGATATGCGTTATTCGTGAATTTCCTATTCCGTACATGTTGAAGCCGATTCTTTCCTTTATTATATCATAGAATAGCAGGTAACCCGTGCTCCGCAAGGGTCCAATTAAAAACTTGACAAACGGAAAACTTGACCTACTGGAATCATGAAGAGTTCAAAATAGGCATTTAACCATCCTTGGTGAATTGAGAATCAATTTGCAAAATTTCAAGTTGATCAGTTGAGTAGTTGAGACGTGATGATGCGCCATTCGTGAATTTCCTATTCCATACATTCATAAGCCAGTTCTTTCCTTTATTATAGTATATCAAATCTTAATAGCCTTTAATAAAGGTAAGAATTGGCTTATACATGTATGGGATAGGAAATTCTCTAATGACGCATCATCACGTCTCAACTATTCAAACTGATTGACTTTAAATTTTGCATATCGATCCTTAATTATTCACCAAAGATGGTTATAGGCCCACTTTAAGCGCTGGTTTCCGAGCTCGGGATTTAGCAAAGTCCTAGACTTTAAACAGCTGGAGTCAGAAAATTGGCTTTCCAAAATGGGGCGTAGTCGCAGCTTTCATAACAGTAGTCGTAGTTTTTATTTTCTCATTTCTATAATTGGAAACGTTTTTCGTTGACGAAATTAAACATTCCTAAATAATTCAAAATAGCTGAAACTTTACACTACTTTCTCTTTATTTTATTTTGTGTTCAATTTCTAGTTTTTCGAAATTTAATTCAAACGTGACTATTCCAATGACTGCGACTACGCCCCGTTTTGGAAAGCCAATTTTCTGACTCCAGCTGTTTAAAGTCTAGGACTTAGCTAAATCCCGAGCTCGGAAACCGGCGCTTAATGTTCTAAAATTTCAGTTTAAAACCTTAAACCCTTGTTTAGACCAAATTCAGACCCTTGCTGAGCATTACCTGCTGTTCTATAATATAATAAAGGAAAGTATTGGCTTATTCACGAGAAAGGAAAAACATACTTGACGCATCATCACGTCTGAACTACTGGACTGAACTTGACATTTTGCATAAAGATTCTCAATTTGCCGGGAATGGTTATACGCCTATTTAAAATCCTTGAAGATTTCAGTAGGTCAAGTATTCAGTTCGTCAAGCTTTTAGTATTAGAAGCTTGCGGAGCAATTACTATCTGCTAGTAATTTACAAAACAATTTTTCCATTGAGAAACATTGACGCTATTGATAAGGAAAATGCGGACAGTTCAAAGTGAATATGGCTCGATTGCACAAAATCCGGTTGAATTTCAACCGTAATTAATTCCACGACAACCAATCAGAGAAGGCTATTTTGCAAAAAGGCTTCTCTGATTGGTTCCCCCTGAAATTAATCACGATTAAAATTTAACCGACTTTTGTGCAACCGGAACTATGACTGTTAAGTTGCCAACAAAACTCATGTGGGACGTGTGATGTTGATTATAGTGTGGTCCACGTTATAATGACAGTGTTTGATTAGCAATGGTGCTGCTATCATTGTCGATCATTCAACAAAGCGGATAGCGCTATCTCTTTCTCGCTCTGCTTTGTTGCCGGATCGTCTTTTACAATGTAGAATAAATAATTAATTAACAAAATATTTTATCTCAATCATGAAAATTCATCATGAAATTATTGAAAAATATAATTTCTTGCTTAATAAAATATAATTGATTATTTTGAACGAGAATGAACAGTCAATTGATAAATGATCGTGAATCGTGAATCGTGAATCGTGAATCGTGAATCATTCATCGTGAATCGTGAATCGTGAATCATTAACGATCGTTTCATTCACGATCGTTATCGTGAATGAACATCGATAAACCTGTATCAGCTACCGTCTATAGAAGGCATCGACAAGACAGAGGATCGGCAACGTTGTTCTGCTATCTTTCTCCACTGCCATTATAACGTGGACCTCAATATAGTAAGTATTGGTGGGGGGGGGGAATTTTGGTAAGGGAGGCGCGAATTAATTTCATTTCATTCTAAACTTTGGAACAGTTTCTGATTAGTGTGAAAGGGGGTCTTTGGGATGAGGAGGAGGAATAGTGAGTGAGGGGTGGTGACAGGGAGTAAGAGAGGGGGTAATATGAGGTAGAATAGGGGCGATAGGGAGAGAAAGGGAGTAATTGCGCCGTAATTAATGCTGACACTTTCTGTCGTCATATTGCTTCAACTTGTCTAGTCTTGTCTTGTGGCAGAGTTGACGTCACTATGGAGTAAACGTGATGACGTCACGTTGTAAAGTCCGGACCTGATTAAAATAATTAATGAATAATTATTGATCTTCATTATGGAAATGTGTTATTGAATCAAGGAAAAATGTGTTTCTTCAACGAAAAATACTATTGGTTGACAATGGTTATCGAATGGTTTAATTCTAGTCGACAAATAATGACTGTCTCAATTTTTACCAAAGAGGAAAGGAGTAAGAAAGAAAGAGGACAGAGGTATACGGGAAGAAAGTTGAGAAAAGAAGAAAGCTATAAAGAATAAATCTGATTGGGGAGTCGATGGAAAATTGAGTTAGAAGAAAAAGAAGAGAGACCAGGAGGAGGAAAATGAATAAAAGAGGAGAAGGAGATCGCGGAAGAGAAAGCGAAAGAAGAAAATGTTAAACAGAAGAGGAGTAACAGAGAAGATGAAAAGGTAGAGTAGTAGGAAGAAGAGAAGAACGAACGTAGGATGAGGAAGAAGGAGAAGTAGGAGAAGAAGAAGTAGGAGAAGAAGAGGAAGAAGAAGAAGAAGAAGAAGAAGAAGAAGAAGTAGTGAGTTTAGCTCCCCCTCGTGTGATTAAAACATTGTCTGCCAATCAGGAAAGTTTTGGTGTGTTTTGTCAGCTGAGTGGAAGTATCAGAGAAGTTGCCAACAATGAGGATAATAATTAATCTTCATTTATTCAAACATCCCTTAACTGGCTGCTCTTAACCCTTGCTTTCCCAAAATACTGTTATAATTGAAAGAGATGTCTTGAACTTATCACAACCACTTTCTATTGTAATATAACAGGAAATTCGTTGTAATGATTGTGTCGTTTTTCACTACAGTGAGGTCCACGTTATAATGGCAGTATCTGATTAACATTGATGTTGCTATCCTTGTCCATCATTCGACAAAGCAGATAGCACTCAAATAGTTTTTAAAAATATAGAAATATAATGAATAAACAAAAGTTTTAAGCTCAATATTATGAAAATTCATTAATTAATCACTGGAAAAATATATATTCACTCCTTCGTCTTTTGACAGGATATAAGCGTATATAATAATAATAATATCCTTTGTTGAAATGTTAATTGATGCATCAATGGGAAGTAATCGTCGAACATACACATAAAGCCACAAACGCACAACGACTCCAGGCACAGTATACATACAGTACGGAAACTTGGCTATATCCTGACGCCAAAATCCGCCATCTTTTTAGGAAGCGCCGCATTGTAATAATATTGATGGTAGGTTCGGATCACTTCAATGATCCGGATCAATTGATCTCGTTCACTGCCACGAGCCAATCAGAAGACCAGGATTGGAACTTCCCAAGGTCACGTGACGTGTTTAATATTGGCGTCATGTAAAAAGCATTGTTTAGATAGGCGATTTATTACAAGTTTCCATTCTGTATATTCTGTGCTCCAGGCTCTAGTCTTCAGTAAGAACGCGCTATGATCGTTCAACAAACATATAAATCATATTAATACATTGTATTTCATGACATTTTTTAATGTACACTCATTCATCAACTGAATAGTTTTAGGCTGGTCACACACCGATTAGTCAAGACAATACAAGACACGTTTAGTCACAATACTTCACATTGCTGCTTATGACGCAACACACACTGATTAGTCATTGCAATTACACATGGCATAATGTTTGACAGCTAATATTTGAATGCATAATGTTTATGAAACCGCCACAAAAGGCTTCTCCACATTAAAGAGATGGCTGGACATAAATTCCCTTAGTCTCAATATAAAAAAACAAAGTACATAGCATTTTCAAAAAACATTACTGGACATGAAATCACAAACAGTCTACTCAGATTACACATGAGTTGTAATGTTGGCAACCATGTAGTATGTGATTGTCGTCAAATTGAGAGAACAAGTCATTTGAAATACCTAGGAGTAATAATTGAGGATGGTTTCAAATGGAAAAGACACATAGATTACTTATGCAATAGACTGAAATTTGTATCATATAAATATTCTTTAAATTACGATCAGTATTGAAGGTAACTGTGATGAGAATGTTATACTTTGCTATAGTTCAGTCGATACTGCAATATGGGTTAATAGTTTGGGGAGGTACCTTCAACTCTCATCTCTCTACACTATTTATTGTACAGAAAATAATTGTCAGGACAATTTTAATAGACCAATATTATACCCTTCAATGAGTGCATTCAGTGATCTGAAAGTCATGACTATCCGCCAACTGTACGTGCTTAATATCCTCAAATATTTCAATAGATATAACAACAACTTTGAAAAAATCAATAGCGAAACACATAAAACAAGATATAATGAACATAAATTTGAATGCTATGTTTCAAAACTCACTTCAATTCGAAAACAAACTGATTATATTGCACCAAGAATAATAAAATAGTATCCCAAACGATCTCATAAATCAACAAATAATAACGAAGTATATTACATTGAAAATAAAAAACTGGATAATCCAAGAATATTATTTTGATATCAAAATAATATAGCTTCCATTTTGAAGGTCTCTTGCAAAATTTTTTTTTTTTACATATTGTTGAAGGATGTGTATGATTAGAATTACATATGTTTAGAAATCCTCGAGTGCAGCATTTATTTTATTTTTATTCTTTATTCATTTTTTCCTCTCTTAGAATTGGGGCGCTACTCCTACTGGCGGACAAGTTCTCACTTATGCCAGTAGATTTCCACCAAGCTTATGCTATTTGAAGTGTTGAATGATTATCCTCAATCCATTCAGTTTGATTGTGTATTATTATAGCTCTTACTAGTTAGGGATAGAAGTATTAATGCTATTATGTTTTAATTATCATTTTCTAGTAAGGAATGTTTTTTTATTTGAATTGATTGTGGTGAATTGCATTTGTGTATTATAATTACATGTTTCTACCTACTGTGTGGAAATAAATTTGAATTTGAATTAGACATGACTCCATAAGCAACCATGTGAAGTATTGCGACTAAACGTGACTAGTCTTGTCTTGACTAATCGGTGTGTGACCAGCCTTAGTTAAGTTACATACTTTATTTTTCTTTTTCATGTATTGTTTTTTGAATTGTAGTGCTCAGTGTTCGTTATGATGGCAATGATGGCATGTATTTCCTGGTGCCCTTGAATATTTAGATATATTTTCGGATAAAGAAATGATCTTCTCAATAGATTAAATCCAGTTAGAATCTCTCATCAGTAGAGTACATCTTGACGAATGACGTCAAGTAGCCAGAACAATTCCTCAGCGGTAAAGTTGCTACATCACCACCAATGATGTCGATAGTAAAACAAATTGGCAGTGAACGATAGTCTTGAAGGGGAACAAGGAACAGGGAACAGGGAGCAAGGGACAATAAATAAGGAACAAGGAACAACCCAACTGCAGTCAGGAAGAATACTGCACATTATCGATTGTCCAGGGGAAATGTTATGTAATTCGATTGTCGAGTATCGAGAACACATCGGGGTCTTTTGGGAAAGGGATGGAGAGGTTTTTAGGGGTTTTGGGGGTCCCTAGGGTCCGGTGACATCGATGTGGTGATCGGAGGGAAGGGTGGGAAGGTATCGATTGAGTCCCTGATTAGCCTAAACCGGGGTTAGAGAGATCTGTCTCAGGGGGATATTTTCCCAGGAAGGGTATAGTAGGATGAAAAGGCGGACGACAAAGTTTCTTTAGTGATCTGAATTCTGATGGATTCGGCGTTTTGAGGAGGAGGAGGAGGAGAAGATAGGAGAAGATTTATATTAGATTAGATAAGAGTTCTTTATTTATGTATGTTACAATATTTACTGGCTTATACACTAATTTACATTTAATGACAGTATTGCTGATTATTCAACGAATTTTACAAAGTATGAAAAACTCAATGAGAATAACGATTGAATGCGATTTGAATAACTATGATATTATATTCTATTGTAACTTCATAAATCAGCGGTGTTTCAACAAATAATTAACGATTCTCTGAAAAGTATATAAAATAATATCTTCCCCATCAACACGAGACCGGGATCTATGGGAAGAGGAGGTGGAGATTATGTAGGAAGCAGATGAAGAGATAAATGGTGAGAATTTCAAAGTGATAAGGAGGAGGGAGAGGTGATGATGGAGGAGGATAAGGGGATAGAATAATAAACCAAAAATTAAAATGGAATATCCGAAGATGAAAAAACCAGCTTCCATTCTGTCAACTGGTCTATAAAATGGCATAGACATATGAATAAAGTTGAGCATTTGCTTATACTTCTAAAATATGGAGCATTTGCTTCATTTTCTATGAATAAACGTGAGCAAAACCTTTTGCTCATGCTCATCAAAAAAATAGTTTGAGCATTTGCTCAAGAATAAAAGCTTATACTCAAAACTGTATGAATAAACTAGAGCATTTGCTCAACTTTTGAAGCAAATGCTTCAAAAAAGGTGAGTCTAGTCTAGAGCAGCTTATCACCTTTTGCTCATAGTGAAATGGCTCAACTAATTCGTATGACGAAGAGGAAACTATACCAGATACGATTACAACCAATAGTTGAGAACTATAAAACTCTTTTTGATTCAAACATGATATATATCACCATAACCCATACAAAATAATAAATACAAAAGATAGCTGATACCTGATATAAAGATAGCCATCACCAAATAGGAAATGGGCATTTAAGAAGATGAGAGTGTAGACGATTATAAGAAGGCTATTGATATTATAAGAATATGCTGAATATCAGTAGAGATGACATTTTTTCACGCTATTAACTTATTTCAAAATTCTAAACTCAACTAACTAACCTAAAACTCTATTCATAAATAGAAAACAGAGCAGACGACGCAAACACAAGCGGTGCCCCCTGTTTGCATATTTAGCACTTCCGTGAGCTATAAATACAAAGTAAGGCTACAAAAGCAAATCAGCTGATGAGAAATCTTTAAAATACGTGAGCATTTGCTCCAGAGTTCAGGAGCATAAGGTAAGAGTATAAGGTAAAGCTTATTCATATAAAAATGAGCAAATGCTTTTGCTTCTACCTTTTGCTCATGAGCAAAGCCTTATGCTCCATGCTCTTGCTCATGAGCATTTTTTGCTCTGGTTTTATTCATATACGCCAATAAGTAGGAGAGAAACTGAAACAAGAAGAGGTGGTAGAAGAAGAAGTGGAAGGAGAAGAAGAAGAAGAAGGAAAGAAAGAAGAAAAAGAAGAAGAAAAGAAGGAAGAAAGAAGAAAAGGGAGATTGGAAGAATGACAGAGGTTGATGAGAAGCAGAGGAAAGAGGTGAAGAGAGAAAAATTGAAAGAAAAATGAGAGATGAAGAAAAGAAAAGGTGATAGAGAAAGGAGTGAGGAAAGGCAAAAACAAGGATGACGAGAAGGAGGAGGATGAAGAAATGTACTAAGAGATCAAGGAGGAGGAAAGGGAGAGTGATAGCTTGAGAGAGAATGTAAGAAAGGAGGAGAAGTTGAAAACGAAGGAGAAGAAGAACAATAACAACAACAAGAGAAATGAAGATGATAGAGAAGAAGAATAAGAAGAAGAAAAAGAAGAAGAAGAAGAAGAAAAAGAAGAAGAAGAAGAAGAAGAAGAAGAAGAAGAAGAAGAAGAAGAAGGAGAAGAAGGAGAAGAACAAGAAGGAGAAGAAGAGAAATGAAGATGATGTAGGAGAAGAAGAAGATCAAGAAAATGGAAGAAGATTAAAAGGAGGATTAGGAGGAGGAGGCGATGGAGGAGGTAAAAGAGAGGAAAAAGGAGGAGGAAGTGGTGAAGAAGAAGGAGGAGAAGAAGAAGAAGGGAGATTGGAAGAATGATAGAAGTTGATAAGGATTAGAAGAAAGAGGTGAAGAGAATAAGGAAGGTGGTGAGGAGATAGAGGAGTTGGTGGTGAGGGAGGAGGACAAGGATGAGGAGGAGGAAGAGAAGTAGTAGTAGGAGGAGGAGGAGTAGAAGAAGAGGAGGAGTATCAGAATTGGCTACTCATTTTTATTTCCCATACCCGGTGGAGTATGTACTATCCAAGTCACATACTTTACAACTTACTACTGTCTTGTGAGGAGGGGTTCCCCTCACCATACCCAAAATTGGTCCTCAACAATCTACTTGACAACACTGTTACCACGTGAGATGTCACAAAATACCACGTGAGATGTCACAAAATACCACGTGAGATGTCACAACTAATTCGTATGACGAAGAGGAAACTATACCAGATACGATTACAACCAATAGTTGAGAACTATAAAACTCTTTTGATTCAAACATGATATATATCACCATAACCCATACAAAATAATAAATACAAAAGATAGCTACCTGATATAAAGATAGCCATCACAAAATAGGAAATAGGCATTTAAGAAGATGAGAGTGTAGACGATTATAAGAAGGCTATTGATATTATAAGAATATGCTGAATATCAGTAGAGATGACATTTTTTCACGCTATTAACTTATTTCAAAATTCTAAACTCAACTAACTAACCTAAAACTCTATTCATAAATAGAAAACAGAGCAGACGACGCAAACACAAGCGGTGCCCCTGTTTGCATATTTAGCACTTCCGTGAGCTATAAATACAAAGTAAGGCTACAAAAGCAAATCAGCTGATGAGAAATCTTTAAAATACGTGAGCATTTGCTCCAGAGTTCAGGAGCATAAGGTAAGAGTATAGGTAAAGCTTATTCATATAAAAATGAGCAAATGCTTTGCTTCTACCTTTTGCTCATGAGCAAAGCCTTATGCTCCATGCTCTTGCTCATGAGCATTTTTTGCTCTGGTTTTATTCATATGGGCCAATAAGTAGGAGAGAAACTGAAACAAGAAGAGGTGGTAGAAGAAGAAGTGGAAGGAGAAGAAGAAGAAGAAGGGGAAGAAAGAAGAAAAAGAGGAAGAAAAAGAAGAAGAAAAGAAGGAAGAAAGAAGAAAAGGGAGATTGGAAGAATGACAGAGGTTGATAAGAAGCAGAGGAAAGAGGTGAAGAGAGAAAAATTGAAAGAAGAAAGAAGAAGAAGAAGAAAGAAGAAGAAGAAGAAGAAAGAAGAAGAAGAAGAAGAAAAAGAAGAAGAAGAAGAAGAAGGAGAAGAAGAGAAATGAAGATGATGTAGGAGAAGAAGAAGAAGGAGAAGAAGAGAAATGAAGATGATGTAGGAGAAGAAGAAGAAGAGAAGAAGAAGAAGAAAAAGAAGAAGAAGAAGAAAAAGAAGAAGAAGAAGAGAAGAAGAAGAAGAAAGAAGAAGAAGAAGAAGAAGAAGAAAAAGAAGAAGAAGAAGAAGAAGAAGAAAAAGAAGAAGAAAGAAGAAGAAGAAGAAGAAGAAGAAGAAGAAGAAGAAGGAGAAGAAGAGAAGAAGAAGAAGAGAAGAAGAGAAGAAGAAGAAGAAGAAGAGAAGAAGAAGAAGAAGAAGGAGAAGAAGAAGATCAAGAAAATGGAAGAAGATTAAAAGGAGGATTAGGAGGAGGAGGCGATGGAGGAGGTAAAAGAGAGGAAAAAGGAGGAGGAAGTGGTGAAGAAGAAGGAGGAGAAGAAGAAGAAGGGAGATTGGAAGAATGATAGAAGTTGATAAGGATTAGAAGAAAGAGGTTAAGAGAATGAGGAAGGTGGTGAGGAGGTAGAGGAGTTGGTGGTGAGGGAGGAGGACAAGCATGAGGAGGAGGAAGAGAAGTAGGAGGAGGAGGAGTAGAAGAAGAGGAGGAGTATCAGAATTGGCTACTCATTTTTATTTCCCATACTTGGTGGTGTATGTACTATCCAAGTCACATACTTTACAACTTACTACTGTCTTGTGAGGAGGGGTTCCACTCACCATACCCAAAATTGGTCCTCAGGAATCTACTTGACAACACTGTTACCACGTGAGATGTCACAAAATACCACGTGAGATGTCACAAAATACCACGTGAGATGTCACAAAATACCACGTGAGATGTCACAAAATACCACGTGAGATGTCACAAAATACCACGTGAGATGTCACAAAATACACGTGAGATGTCACAAAATACCACGTGAGATGTCACAAAATACCACGTGAGATGTCACAAAATACCACGTGAGATGTCACAAAATACCACGTGAGATGTCACAAAATACCACGTGAGATGTCACAAAATACCACGTGAGATGTCATACCACGTGAGATGTCACAAAATACCACGTGAGATGTCACAAAATACCACGTGAATGTCACAAAATACCACGTGAGATGACACAAAATACCACGTGAATGTCACAAAATACCACGTGAGATGTCACAAAATACCACGTGAGATGTCACAAAGTACCACGTGAGATGTCACAAAATACCACGTGAGATGTCACAAAATACCACGTGAGATGTCACAAAATACCACGTGAGATGTCACAAAATACCACATGAGATGTCACAAAATACCACGTGAGATGTCACAAAATACCACGTGAGATGTCACAAAATACACGTGAGATGTCACACCACGTGAGATGTCACCAAATACCACGTGAATGTCACAAAATACCACGTGAGATGTCCAAAATACCACGTGAGATGTCACAGAATACCACGTGAGATGTCCAAAATACCACGTGAGATGTCACAAAATACCACGTGAGATGTCACAAAATACCACGTGAATGTCACAAAATACCACGTGAGATGTCACAAAATACCACGTGAGATGTCACAAAATACCACGTGAGATGTCACAAAGTACCACGTGAGATGTCACAAAATACCACGTGAGATGTCACAAAATACCACGTGAGATGTCACAAAATACCACTTGAGATGTCACAAAATACACGTGAGATGTCACAAAATACCACATGACATGTCACAAAATACCACGTGAGATGTCACAAGATACCACGTGAGATGTCACAGAATACCACGTGAGATGTCACAAAATACCACGTGAGATGTCACAAAATACCAAGTGAGATGTCACAAAATACCACGTGAGATGTCACAAAATACCACGTGAAATGTCACAAAATACCACGTGAGATGTCACAAAATACCACGTGAGATGTCACAAAATACCACGTGAGATGTCACAAAATACCACGTGAGATGTCACAAAATACCACGAGAGATGTCACAAAAAAGGAACAAGAAATAAATCTCCCTTCTATCGAGGTGAAAATTAGATTGAATTGTCGAATCAAGTTTTTTTAAAGAACGACTATAGAAAGGTTCACGTTATAATGGCAGTGTTGTATTAGCAATGGTATTGCCATCCTTGTTTATCATCCAACAAAACGGATAACGCTATCTCTATATCGCTTTTCTCTGTTGCCAGATCGCCTTTTAGCAATGTAGAACTAATAATTATTAACAAATTATTTCATCTTAATTCTGAAAATTCATTATGAAATTATTGAGAAATATAATTTCTTGCTTTAAAATATATAAATGATCAGCTACCGTCTATAGAAGGCATTGACAAAACAGAGGATCGGCAACGTTGTTCTCCTATTACAAAATATTCAATCTTGATTCATTATGAAATTATTGAGAAATATAATCTCTTGCTAAAAATGATTGATCATCTTAAACGATAATGAACAGTTAGTATTACATCAATAAGCCTGTATCAGCTACCGTCTGTACAAGGCATTGACAAGACAGAGGATCGGCAATGTTGTTCACCTATCTTCTCCACTGCCATTATAACGTGGACCTCTCTATATCATTTTATAACGTGGATCTCACTATAGAAGAATCAAACAACGGAAGCAGTGGGGTGTTGGGCCGGTTACCCTGGTAACTCTCCGCCAAATACTCCGGGGCTTCAGGCTCCAGTGGAGGAAGAAGAAAACAAGATAAGAAGAAAAAGAAGAAGAAGAAGAAGAAGAAGAAGAAGAAGAAGAAGAAGAAGAAGAAGAAGAAGAAGAAGAAGAAGAAGAAGAAGAAGAAGAAGAAAAAGAAGAAGAAGAAGAAGAAGAAGAAGAAGAAAAAGAAGAAGAAGAAGAAGAAGAAAAAGAAGAAGAAGAAGAAGAAGAAGAAGAGGAAGAAGAGCCTTCCGGAACAGTCCAGGTGGAGATAATATTATCGAGTGTGGCATCATATTATCTCTGCTGCGCTACCTGCCGCTTCAGTAAATCTGCAACTGCTACTTGAATCCCATATTTTCGTCAAATGTCTGCACTTCTCAACTGCTCACCCTCTCTCTCTCTCTCTCTCTCTCTCTCTCTCTCTCCCTCTCTCTCGCCACAGTATAATATTGATCCTAATTCTAGGAGCTTTATTACTACAATTTTTTAGAGAATCATCGATCAAATGCTATCGGTGATTCATTTTTTTCCTTTTTGGTAGAGAGTTAGTGGGGAGGATATTTTTAATATTCTTCCCGAAGAATGGACATTGATATGTCCAAAGCTCCGCCAATTTATGTAGATGCATTACAATATAATTATCTATAGTTATTATATTACAAATTGCTTTTTCATATCATGTACAGTTCAATAATTATTTTCTTAGTCTAGATTATGTAAATTCATCTATAATTTTGCTGTATTGTAAGCTATTGTATATAAGTGTATAAGCCAGTATATATTGTAATCTACATAAATAAAGTACTCAATCAATCAATCTGAATTATTCTCTTCTCCTCCAACACTTTTCATACTCTCTAGAAAGAGTATGTGTGTGTGAGAGAGAGAGATTGATTGATTGAGTACTTTATTTATGTAGATTACAATATATACTGGCTTATGCACTTAAATAATATAGCTTACAATACAGCAAAATTATAGATGAATTTACATAATAGAAATTAAGAAAATACCACGTGAGATGTCACAAAGTACCACGTGAGATGTCACAAAATACCACGTGAGATGTCACAAAATACCACGTGAGATGTCACAAAATACCACTTGAGATGTCACAAAATATCACGTGAGATGTCACAAAATACCACATGACATGTCACAAAATACCACGTGAGATGTCACAAGATACCACGTGAGATGTCACAGAATACCACGTGAGATGTCACAAAATACCACGTGAGATGTCACAAAATACCACGTGAGATGTCACAAAATACCACGTGAGATGTCACAAAATACCACGTGAGATGTCACAAAATACCACGTGAGATGTCACAAAATACCACGTGAGATGTCACAAAATACCACGTGAGATGTCACAAAATACCACGTGAGATGTCACAAAATACCACGTGAGATGTCACAAAATACCACGTGAGATGTCACAAAATACCACGTGAGATGTCACAAAAATACCAGTGAGATGTCACAAAATACCACGTGAGATGTCACAAAATACCACGTGAGATGTCACAAAATACCACGTGAGATGTCACAAAATACACGTGAGATGTCACAAAATACCACGTGAGATGTCACAAAATACCACGTGAGATGTCACAAAATACCACGTGAGATGTCACAAAATACCACGTGAGATGTCACAAAATATCACGTGAGATGTCACAAAATACCACGTGAGATTTCACAAAAAAGGAACAAGAAATAAATCTCCCTTCTATCGAGGTGAAAATTAGATTGAATTGTCGAATCAAGTTTTATTAAAGAACGACTTTAGTGAGGTCCACGTTATAATGGCAGTGTTTTATTAGCAATGGTATTGCCATCCTTGTCTATCATCCAACAAAACGGATAACGCTATCTCTTTATCGCTTTTCTCTGTTGCCAGATCGCCTTTTAGCAATGTAGAATTAATAATTTACAAATTTTTTCATCTTAATTCTGAAAATTCATTATGAAATTATTGAGAAATATAATTTCTTGCTTTAAAATATATAAATGATCATCTACCGTCTATAGAAGGCATTGACAAAACAGAGGATCGGCAACGTTGTTCTCCTATTACAAAATATTCAATCTTGATTCATTATGAAATTATTGAGAAATATAATTTCTTGCTTTAAAATATAAAAATGATCAGCTACCGTCTATAGAAGGCATTGACAAAACAGAGGATCGGCAACGTTGTTCTCCTATTACAAAATATTCAATCTTGATTCATTATGAGATTATTGAGAAATATAATCTCTTGCTAAAAAATGATTGATCATCTTAAACTATAATGAACAGTTAATATTACATCAATAAGCCTGTATCAGCTACCGTCTGTAGAAGGCAAGACAGAGGATCGGCAATGTTGTTCTGCTATCTTTCTCCACTGCCATTATAAGGTGATAACTTGGACCTCTCTATATCATTTCATAAGGTGGATCTCACTATAGAAGAATCAAACAACGGAAGCAGTGGGGTATTGAGACGGTTACCCTGGTAACTCTCCGCCAAATACTCCGGGGCTTCAGGCTCCAGTGGAGGAAGAAGAAAACAGGATAAGAAGAAAAAGAAGAAGGAGAAGAAGAAGAAGAAGAAGAAAAAAAAGAGGGAAGAAAGAAGAAGAAAAAGAAAACGAAGATGGATATGAACAGGAAGAAAAAGAAGGAAAAGAAGAAGAAGAAGAAGAAGAAGAAGAAGAAGAAGAAGAAGAAGAAGAAGAAGAAGAAGAAGAAGAAGAAGAAGAAGAAGAAGAGGAAGAAGAGCCTTCCGGAACAGTCCAGGTGGAGATAATATTGAGTGTGGCATCATATCTCGGCTGCGCTACCTGCCGCTTCAGTAAATCTGCAACTGCTACTTGAATCCCATATTTTCGTCAAATGTCTGCACTTCTCAAATGCTCTCTCTCTCTCTCACTCTCTCTCTCTCTCTCTCTCTCTCTCTCTCCCTCTCTCTCGCCACAGTATAATATTGATCCTAATTCTAGGAACTTTATTACTACAATTTTTTAGAGAATCATCGATCAAATGTTATCGGTGATTCATTTTTTCTTTTTTGGTAGAGAGTTAGTGGGGAGGATATTTTTAATATTCTTTCCGAAGAATGGACATTGATTTGTCCAAAGCTCCGCCAATTTATGTAGATGCATAACAATATAATTATTATTAGTTACTATTTTGCAAATTGCTTTTTCATATCATATACAATTCAATAATAATTTTCTTAGTTTATATTATGTAAATTCATCTATGATTTTGCTGTATTGTAAGCTATTGTATATAAGTGTATAAGCAGTATATATTGTAATCTACATAAACAAAGTACTCAATCAATCAATCAATCTGAATTATTTTCTTCTCCTTCAACATTTCTCATACTCTCTAGAAAGAGTGTGTGTGTGAGAGAGATTGATTGATTGAGTACTTTATCTATGTAGATTACAATATATACTGGCTTATACACTTATATACAATAGCTTACATTACAGCAAAATTATAGATGAATTTACATAATATAGACTAAAAAAATAATTATTGAACTGTATATGATATGAAAAAGTAATTTGTAATATAATAACTATAGATAATTAAATTGTTATGCATCTACATAAATTGGCGGAGCTTTGGACATATGAATGTACATTCTTCAGAAAGAATATTCAAAATATCCTCCCCACTAACCCTCTACCAAAAGAGAGATTGATTGATTGATTGATTGAGTACTTTATTTATGTAGATTACAATATATACTGGCTTATACACTTATATACAATAGCTTACAATACAGCAAAATTATAGATGAATTTACATAATATAGACTAAGAAAATAATTATTGAACTGTAGAAAGAGAAAGAAAATAATTATTGAGAGAGAGAGAGAGAGAGAGAGAGGAGAGAGAGAGAGAGTGAGTGAAAGTGGTCACACATACCCAATGTGTATGTTTTGTTCGACACATGAATAAAGGAATCTAAATCAACATTTTTGGAATAGTTTGGTGAGAAATTGGAATAATTAATTTTTGTGGCAATATTATGTGAACTCATGAAGAAACCCCTGTTTAGTGTCAGAGGTAGTAAGAGAGAAATAGAGAGATACATAAGTGAGAGAAAAATAGAGAGGGTGATTACGTGAGAGAGAAATAGAGTAAGAGAGAGAGAGAGAGAAATGTTTGTAAGTTAGCGATGGCAGTAAATGAATAAATGAATATTCAAGCAGATAAACAGTGAGTGAAGTCGGCTGGGACCTTCAAGAAGAAGACATCTTTATTCACTTGTGACTTGTGACTGCGCCCTCCTTAGTGATATTTAATCTTTGAGTACTTCACACCCTCCTACTCTTTTCCATCTTTCTTCCTCTTCTTCTTCTCCTTCTTCTTCTTATTCTTCTTCCTCCTCCTCCCCCTCCTCCTCCACCCTCTTACTTCCTTTTCTTCAATACCAAACATGCACATTGAGAAAGAGGACCTGAAACTGAATACGAGTTGAATAGATTCAACATTCGGGATTCAAGATTTATAATTTTGCCAAAAATTCCACAATTAGCCTAAGTTGATCATCTATCCAATAAATTATATTTATATCTGGCTATTTTTATATCTGGTTATTTATGTTTTACAGATCTCGAAAATAGCTCTAACGATTTTCACGAAATATGGAACATAGTAGGTTTATGATATAAAGATTCGATTGCACTAGGTCTCATTCTTTGGAAAACTCGCTGAACGACATTAAAAGGATAATTCATCCTTGCATAACAGATGATAATTTCGTCGTCTCTCGATAACAGAAGATGTGTGTGCCTGTGTGGGAGAGAGACAGAATTATTTCCAGCTGTGTAATCATAATCAATCAGCGAGAAATTTTATCTAGCTAGACAATTTAATCGATTTGATCAACATAATCTGATTTGTTGACATTACATGGTAATCTTCCTAAACTAGAGTATATCATAATTTTCAAGGTTGATCATAATTTGACAATTTCAAGTGATTGGTGAGTGTTATTTTGTTATTCAATTTGGTCTGTATACAATCTAAATTATAAATTTTTTGTTTTCAAATGTTTGAACAGAAAATAGAACCTGAATTCAAGTGTATGGAACATAACCTACTTTCTGGACTATTTATAGTGTATAAATCGAAATTCGGGGAAGAAACAGTTTTGGGCAGTGCCTGTTAGTACTTCCTCAATTATTTAAAAGAATTGTGTTCGGTTTATCAAAAGTCAATAAATAAATAACGAGCGAAGCTCGGTGCCCCGATATTAAAATATAATAGAGGAAAGAACTGGCTTATACACGTACGAGATGGGAAATTCTCGAATGACGCATCATCACGTCTCAACTACTCGACTGATTAACTTGAAATTTTGCACGTCATAGATACTTTATTCAACGAGGATGGTAATAGGCCTGTTATAGATTCTTAAATATTTCAGTAGGTCAAGTTTTCAGTTTGTCAAGTTTTCAATTAGTCCCTTGCACGGATTACCTGCTAGTCAAGCATAAAAGTACAGTGCAAATGATGCAGAACTCACACATAATACACAGGATTTAAAATATCGAGAACAGAAAATACAATAAATTCAGTAGATAAAGCAAGACTAGCATCATTTATTCCAATTATCATTGAATAATAAGCCCTGTTAATCAATTTACCCTTAAGCCTGGTTTTTACTAGTAGAGTTAGTGGTCGAGTAACTGGCATACTAACTCTACTCTACTTACTTGGTCGAGTAACTGTTTCCACTATAATTGAGAATAGTTAGCTCTATCTGATAGAGTATGCTGTCTAGTGAACAGAACTAACCTTAAAATGTCAATACGGAACTCTACTCTACTCTACTAGCTTGAGACTGTTTTCTGAGACATTACCATGGTAGTGGTAGAGTATACCACGATGTTATCCCACTATACTCTACTAAAAGCTAGTACTCTACCATGACTCTGCTCTACCATGAACGTTTTCACAAGATAGTTAGTACATGTCCAGGGAACTCTACCAGTAACTCTACTAATGAACTATCTCTATTTAGAATTATATTAAACCATAGAGAAACGATAGCATAAGTAGATATCCCGCCATGGTATAGGGCGTTTATGTCGCAACTTTTACCGTTATCCCAGGCTGATAGTCCACGTAGTTCTTTCTTGTGAAGCTTTATGACGCTGGTAGTCTCTCATATTGTGCCGTTCATACACTCTTACCCGGTCAAAACAGTAAAAATCGACAGTAATAAGCTTGAGATGACAGTAAAAGTTGCGACATAAACACCCTATACCATCTACTTACGCTATTGTTACTCTATGATAAAGTTTAATGAGGAAGAAATAGTTGAAATCTTAATAGAAATAGTTATCAATTTCACTCACAGTACAGTACAGCACAGTTAAGTTAGTTCTTTCCCATGAAGCTGTGTGACGCTGGTAGTCTCTCAAATTGTGCCGTTCATACACTCTCACCCCAACAAAACAGTAAAAATTGACAATAATCGACACTAATCGGCTTGAGATAACAGTAAAAGTTGCGACATAAATTCCCTATACCATGGGATATCTACTTACGCTATTGTTTCTCAATGCTTAAACTTAGTTATTGGCAGCTCTTTGACAGCTAATGCGGCATCCACATGTTGGCCCAATGAAGGCCAATGACGACCAGCGCCAGTGTGTGGATGAGTGGTTTGCCAACGCTGGCCTTCATTGGCCTTCATTGGTCTTCATTGGTCTTCATTGGCCTTCATTGGTCTTCATTGGTCTTCATTGGTCTTCATTGGTCTTCATTGGTCTTCATTGGTCTTCATTGGCCTTCATTGGCCTTCATTGGCCTTCATTGGCCTTCATTGGCCTCCATTGGTCTTCATTGGCCTTCATTGGTCTTCATTGGTCTTCATTGGTCTTCATTGGTCTTCATTGGTCTTCATTGGTCTTCATTGGCCTTCATTGGCCTTCATTGGCCTTCATTGGTCTTCATTGGTCTTCATTGGCCTTCATTGGCCTTCATTGGTCTTCATTGGTCTTCATTGGTCTTCATTGGTCTTCATTGGTCTTCATTGGCCTTCATTGGCCTTCATTGGCCTTCATTGGTCTTCATTGGTCTTCATTGGCCTTCATTGGCCTTCATTGGTCTTCATTGGCCTTCATTGTTCTTCATTGGCCTTCATTGGCCTTCATTGGTCTTCATTGGTCTTCATTGGTCTTCATTGGTCTTCATTGGGGTTCATTGGCCTTCATTGGCCGTCATTGGTCTTCATTGATCATCATTGGTCTTCATTGGCCTTCATTGGTCTTCATTGGTCTTCATTGGTCTTCATTGGCCTTCATTAGCCTATGTTGGTTTATCAGGCTGGGCCAACATGTGGATTAGGCATCAGGAAAGACTTTTGTCTTTGGTAAAGTACACTTTATAATGGGAGTATTTGATAGACATTGGTGTTGCTATCCTTGTCCATTATTCGACAAAGCAGATAGCACTATCATCTTCTATAATAAGGTCCACGTTATAATAGCAGTGGAGAAAGATAGGAGAAAGACATTGCCGATCCTCTGTTTTGTCAATGCCTTCTATAGACGGTAGCTGATACAGGTTTATCGATGTAATATTAACTGTTCATTCTCGTTTGAAATAATCAATTATATTTCATTAAGCAAGAAGTTATATTTTTCAGTAATTCTCATAATTTAGATGAAATATTTTTCAATTAATTATTTATATTACATCGTTAAAAGATGATCTGGCATCAGAGCAAAGCGAGTAAGAGATAGCGCTATCCAATTTGTAGAATGATAGACAAGGATAGCAATCCCATGGCTAATCAAACACTGCCATTATAACGTGGACCTCACTAAAGCTCCGCAACGTTCAAAATATTGAATCTCAATTATGAAAATTCATTAAAGAATATATTTTATTGACAAATGAAACATGATTATTATTTTAAACAATAATGAAGGGAATTGATATTACATCAGATATTCCGGTATCAGCTATCGTTTATGGAAGGCAGTGACAAGGCAGAGAATCGGCAACACTGTTCTCCCATCTTTCTTCACTGCCATTATAACGTGGACCTCACTACAGAGTTTGTGTAAGTAGCTTCTTTATCAGGCCTTGTTAGTTGGCTACCAAGCCGTGCCTTGAAAAGTTGTTGTAAATTAAAACTTTGAACGGATAATTAAAAGTGCTGCTCAAGCTTCAAATTAAAAGAGATGCCATGATTCTCCTTCCCCTACTCTTCAACACTTCTTTCCCTACCCTATTCATCCCTTACCCTACCCTTAAGACCTTCCCCCATCTTCCCCTTCACCTAAAACCCTGATTAACAGCTTGACTGGAGTAGCGTCTGATTATGTGTTGAGATTAAGTAGGGTAGGGAGACGGTGTAGATACTTGGCATTGTTTTGCCTCTTAAAGCCATAATAATTAATATGAGTGCTCTTGTTTTTCTCAATTTTTAATATAATAGAGGTGATAATTGGCTTATACACGTACAAGATGAGAAAATTATGTTTACAGATGTAAATAAATTGGAAGTTGCATTTGTTCAAATGCTAATTAATAAATAATTATTATTAAACGAAAATCCCAATTAAATGCTGTAAATCACCCCGAAGACCTCTGCTACTGCAAATATTGACAACAGGGTAAACAGCTTGATGGAAATTCGATGAGCGCTACTATACAACAAAAATCTGGTGTTGTACACTCACACAACTTTCCTTGCTCATATTTGAAACTACGATCAGACTTCTGTATATGAGTATATATAATTGTTTTCAGAGTACTTTTTCTTTGTGTGAATTGTGAAATTCGATGATTTTTTTAGGTCGTCATTTTTTTAAAAGTCGTCAAAACAGCTGTTCTACAGATGAAATATCTCGACTATGTGACACATTGTGTTCTTTTTATGAACTGCGCTACCTACCTACCTCATGCACGAGAAGGAGGTTACTAAGTCCATTTCCCAAGGATGGAGTGGACCCCCCATTGGTTTCCCAGAAAGGAGACTTATGCCAGTTGATAGAGCTGATAAATAACCAACTATACAGGGTATGAATTTGAAAAAAATCGGTCAAGTTATTTTTGAGAAAATCGTGAAAAACATGTTTTTTTTAGCAATTATCTGCCATTTTTCTCAAGAATATTACGGAGCTCCTGCAATTTTTCTCAGAAAAAACTAATTTCATTTGATAGGGCCTATGAATGGCTCCATAGTATAAACTTGAAGAAAATTGTTAGAGCCGTTTTCGAGAAAACCATGAAAAACATGGTTTTTTAGTCATTATCCGCCATTTTTCTCAAGAATATTACGGAGCTCATGGAATTTTCCCAGAAATGAAACTCATGCCAGTTGATAGTGCTTATGAATATCTATCTATGGTATGAATTTGAAGAAAATCGTTAGAGTCGTTTTCGAGAAAACCGTAAAAAACATGGATTTCTAGTCATTATCCGCCATTTTTCTCAAGAATATTACGGAGCTCCTGAAATTTTCTGAGAGGTGAAACTCATGCCAGTTGATAGGGCTTATAAATAGCTATCTATGGTATAAATTTGAAGAAAATCGTTATAGTAGTTTTCGAGAAAAAGGTGAAAAACATGGTTTTTTAATAATTATCCGCCACTTTCTCCGCCATCTTGAATTGAATTTTATTGAATTTCTTATTGTCAGATCCTCATGGTATAAGGACCTTAAGTTTAAAATTTCAAGTCAATCGGTTAATTAGGAATGGAGTTATCGTGTTCACAGACATACACACATACACACACACACACACACACACACACACACACCACACACACACACACACACACACCACACACACATATATATATATATATATATAATATATATATATATAATATATATATATATATATATATATATATATATATACACACATACACACACATACATACACACACACAGACCAACACCCAAAATCATGTTTTTGGACTCAAGGGACCTTGAAACGTATAGAAAACATGAAATTGGGGTACCTTAAATTTTTTTGGAAAGCAATACTTTCCTTACCTATGGTAATAGGGCAAGGAAAGTAATTATAATTAAAATAATTATGTTGGACGCATCATCACGTCTGAACTACTGGACTGATTAATTTGAAATTTTGCATATAGATTCTTGATTAACCGGGGATGGCTATATGCCTATTCTGATTTTTTTTCAAGATTTCATTACATCAACTTTTCAGTTTGTCAAGTTTTAAAATAGACTCTTGCGGAGCACGGGTTGCCTGCTAGACTATAATACTATAATGGAGGAAAGAATTGTCTTAACACGTTCCAGATGGGAAGACAATGTTTGACGACGCATCATCACGGCTGATTACTCAACTGATTAACTTGAAATTCTCGTATATTCTTCAACTAGCCGTCAGGCTCGCTTCGCTCGCCATATCCGTCTAGCCAGGGGGCTCCGCCCCCTAGACCCCCGACTGGATCGTCCAAGAATGAAATCAGCAGGCTCGCTTCGCTCACCTGCATTTTTCATTTGAGCATTTTTATAATATGTTAGGACAATCCAGTCGGGGGCCAGACTAAACGTCTGGCTAAACGGATATGGCGAGCGAAGCGAGCCTGACGGCTAGTAATATATTATTTCCAGGATTGAAGTAGCAGTACTCAATCAATTTTTCCGCGATAAATGCATTTCAATCTTCAACTTGGTGCCAACCTAACAAAGTCAACTCAACTTAATGCCAACCTGACAAAATTATTAATTTAGTTGCCAGTTAACAACTGTTTCGAAGAGGTACTCTATCTAGATTATAGTTCTATAGTAACATGATATGGAAATTTCAATTATAATAAGAGATTGGGAGAGAAGAATATACATGCTAAAAGACGAACTTTAAACCCCAAAAACAACCCTTAGAGTTAAATATTGCCATAAGATTTCTTAGTGCGCCTCTAAAGGGCCAACTGAACATACCTACCAAATTTGAACGTTTTTGGTCCGGTAGATTTTTAGTACTGCTAGTGAGTGAGTGAGTGAGTGAGTGAGTGAGTCAGTCAGTCAGTCAGTGAGTGAGTGCCATTTCGCTTTTATATATATAGATTCACCAAGGATGGTTATATACCTATTTTGAATTCTTCAAGAGTTAAGTAAGGTTTTAATTTGTTTTTAAGTTTTAGGCTTAAATTTTTCACTTTCCTTGCCCTATTACCATAGGTAAGGAAAGTATTGCTTTCCGAAAAAAATTAAGGTACCCAAATTTCTATATGTCTATACGTTTCAAGGTCCCCTGAGTCCAAAAAAGTGGTTTTTGGGTATTGTCTGTATGTGTGTGTGTGTGTGTGTGTGTGTGTGTGTGTGTGTGTGTGTGTGTGTGTGTTGTGTGTGTGTGTGTGTGTGTATGAGTGTATGTGCGTCTGTGTACACGATATCTCATCTCTTAATTAACGGAATGACTTGAAATTTGGAACTTAAGGTCCTTCCCCTATAAGGATCCCATACGAACAATATCGATCAAATGCAATTCCAGATGGCGGCTAAAATGGCGAAAATGTTGTCAAAAACAGGGTTTTTGGCGATTTTCTCGAAAACGGCTCCAACGATTTTGATCAATTTATACCTAAAAAAGTCATTGATAAGCTCTATCAACTGCCACTAGTCCCACTGGCGAACATGAGTCATCTTATGCCAGTGGTTTTTTTCACTTACGTTTATTATTATTACACTTGGGGATTGTATTGTCATGTTGAGCTTTGTTTGATTCATGTACCTATTATGTAGTTATGAGTGTGGAATAAATAAATTTGAATTTGAATGTGTTTAATCTTCTAAATATTAAAGTATATCAACATTTTCAAAGTTAATCATTATTTTACAGTTTTAAGTGAATAGTGAGGTGTTATTTGTTATTCAATTTGGTTTGTGAACAATCTAAATAGAGCTTTCCTGTTTTCAATGTTTGGACTATAAAATTGGACCTGAATTCAAGTGTATGGAACATAACCTACTTTTTGGATTATAGTGTATAAATCAAAATTCGGGGAAAAACAGTTTTGAGCTGTACCTGTTAGTCCTTCCCCAATCATTTTAAAGAATTGTGTTCCGTTTATCAATAAATATAAACTATGCTTCGCTGCTTTTGTACTCTGGAGCGAAACTCGGTGCCCCCATATTGATTAATTGAACTGTAAATGGTGAATTCCTTCCAGATAATATTGTTTTTTATCCACATAAATTTGTGGAACACAGCAATGTCCATTCTTTGGAAAAAATACTCAAATTATCATTCCCAGTAACTCTTTACAAAAATGTGTGTGTGAGAGATTGATTGATTGAGTACTTTATTCATGTAGATTACAACAATATATATAATGGCTTATACACTTGTATACAATGGCTTACAATACAGCAAAATTATAGATGAATCTACATAATATAGACTAAGAAAATTATTATTGAACTGTATATGATATGAAAAAAGCAATTTGTAATAACTATAGATAATTATATCGTTATGCATCTACAGTAGAACGTCGATAATTCGGACGTCAAAAATCCGGACAGTCAATAATCCGGATTCGGAAATATGTAGTGTGTGGTGTTTTTAGTGTGCGTTGTACACATGTTGCTATACATAAAATACGATACAGTGCTTTAAAAACGTGTTTTTAATGTATATACCTTATACTCTACCTACCAATAATTGAATACTGTACTGTATCTGCAATTTTAACAACTTTGTTTATTGAATAGTGCGTGCTGACCGTTTTTTTTTTTAACGTAATTTCGATAATCCGGATGCGGATGGGGTCCGGTCCCAATTAATCCGGATTATTGACGTTCTACTGTACTTAAATTGGCGGAGCTTTGGACATATCAATGTCCATTCTTCGGAAAGAATTTTAAAAATATCCTTCCCACTAACTCTCTACCAAAAGAGAGAGATTGATTGATTGATTGATTGAGTACTTTATTTATGTAGATTACAATATATACTGGCTTATACACTTATATACAATAGCTCACAATACAGCAAAATTATACATGAATTACATAATATAGACTAAGAAAATAATTATTGAACTGTTATAGATTGAAAAAGTGATTTGTAATATAATAACTATAGATAATTATATTGTTATGCATCCACATAAATTGGCGGAGCTTTGGACATATCAATGTCCATTCTTTGGAAAGAATATTAAAAATATCCTCCCCACTAACTCTCTACCAAAACGTTAATTTCATTAATTACTAAGGATTTATTTATTAATGGAAATATTGTAAAAGTTTTAATTAATATGAATATTCAAGAGAGAAAAACAGAAAATTGATAGAGTAAATAATTATATAGGTAGAAGATCAAATCATTGATCAATAAAATGGAGTAGGCTTAAAGTTCAGGGTAATCAACTTTCAGTAATATACAGCAGTATGCAGTGGATAATTTAAATAACATGAGTTTATATTATATTATATTACTATACGACACATATGATTCTCAAGAATGCGATAATCTGCCTACTCTGTACTACAGCCTACGTCACGGCTGCAGTTCCCCCACTCCAATTAATTGCATTTCAACTAAAATACTTTAGATGAGTGACCAACCTTCTGTCTACTAACTTTGAGTAGTACCATAGTTATATAGTTTAAGATACTCGAGAGAATTTTTTTAATTTTTTGTTGTGAATTTTGTTTCGATTCTTCGTTTCATAATTTACTATTTGCTTCTGTGCTAAATCAATTTAAATCAGGTTAAGCGTATTATAATTTCATCCTACTCCCACTGGCGAACATGAGTCATCTTATGCCAGTGGTTTTTTTCACTTACCGTTTATTATTAACACTTTGGTTGGATTGTATTGTCATGTTGAGCTTTGTTTGATTCATGTACCTATTATGTAGTTATGAGTGTGGAATAAATAAATTTGAATTTGAATGTGTTTAATCTTCTAAATATTAAAGTATATCAACATTTTCAAAGTTAATCATTATTTTACAGTTTTAAGTGAATAGTGAGTGTTAATTTGTTATTCAATTTGGTTTGTGAACAATCTAAATTAGAGCTTTCCTGTTTTCAAATGTTTGGACTATAAAATTGGACCTGAATTCAAGTGTATGGAACATAACCTACTTTTTGGATTATAGTGTATAAATCAAAATTCGGGGAAAAACAGTTTTGAGCTGTACCTGTTAGTCCTTCCCCAATCATTTTAAAGAATTGTGTTCCGTTTATCAATAAATATAAACTATGCTTCGACGCTTTTGTACTCTGGAGCGAAACTCGGTGCCCCCATATTGATTAATTGAACTGTAAATGGTGAATTCCTTCCAGATAATATTGTTTTTTATCCACATAAATTTGTGGAACACAGCAATGTCCATTCTTTGGAAAAAATACTCAAATTATCATTCCCAGTAACTCTTACAAAAATGTGTGTGTGAGAGATTGATTGATTGAGTACTTTATTCATGTAGATTACAACAATATATATAATGGCTTATACACTTGTATACAATGGCTTACAATACAGCAAAATTATAGATGAATCTACATAATATAGACTAAGAAAATTATTATTGAACTGTATATGATATGAAAAAAGCAATTTGTAATAACTATAGATAATTAATCGTTATGCATCTACAGTAGAACGTCGATAATTCGGACGTCAAAAATCCGGACAGTCAATAATCCGGATTCGGAATATGTTGTGTGGTGTTTTTAGTGTGGCGTTGTACACATGTTGCTATACATAAAATGTGGGAAGATGAGAGATAAAAATAATTTAATGTTTCTAGGGAGGATATCGTGCATTTTCTTCAATGCATGCATGGTGAGAATACCTTTTTACAAGTTTTGTTCACTTGTTCTGACCAGTCAAGAGTATTACTCATAAGAATGCCTAAATTTTCAACTGCGAGTACAGTAAGGAATGTCATTACCGTCTACACTAATTGTGAATCGTTCAAGGTCAATATTGTTTATAAGACGAGAATATCCAATTATAATGGGTTGTGTTTTGATGGGATTAAGCTTAAGGCCAATTTTCTTTGTCCATTCCACTATCGAATTGATATCCTGATTCATTTCCAATTGTTTCATTAATTTATGTTATGGGACAGCTTAAATAGATTTGAAGGTCGTCTGCATAAGTATGGAAACTGGAGAATTTGATAAGAAGAAGGTCATTAGCATACAAAGTGAAGAGGAGAGGGCCTAAAATTGAACCTTGTGGTACTCCATGCATAACGTTTTTCCAAGTTGACTTTTTGTCACCGACAGATACACATTGTTTCCAACCTAATAGAGAGAGAGAGAGAGAGATGAGAGAGAGAGATAGAGTGAGAGAGAGAGAGAGATTGAGAGGCACAATCTTACCATATTTACATGCTTGACAAAAGATATGCATGAGCATAGGGTGGACAGACGGCATATTTCCCCAGGCATACTGTGAGATTGCCCCCACAAACTACTGTCAACACAGCTGATGGCTGACGTCACAATGGGCTGCCCATTCAAGCAATGATGACAATTTGAAGTGGAACTCATCCTCTGCAAAGAAGACACACCGTCTTAAACATTCATAAGTTGGTAGCCTCTATCCG
>NC_052504.1:2967863-3089607 GCF_014356525.2 Nilaparvata lugens
ATTTAGTAGAATATAGAGTGACTAATGTTGTGATTCAAGTGGTAGAAATTAGAACTTTAATATAAAAATCCCAGATAGAAACTATAATTAGTTTATCAATTTATCAATATCAATTTAGTTTATTGAACACTTTACAAAATTTCATTTGTAGTATTTATAGAATGTATACGGTAACTATTATGATGTAGTATGAAATTTGAATACTCCTCAATTAGCTCTAAGCTAGAGGAGCAAAAAAACACTGTATGTATATGATACTATGTAACTTTAAATGAAATAAATTGAAAAAATTGAAAATTATTATTATTATTATTATTATTATTATTATTATATTATTATTATTATTATTATTATTATTATTATTATTATATTATTATTATTATTATTATTATTATTATTATTATTATTATTATTATTATTATGTCAGTGTTTGAGGTGTCAATGTTGGGGTAATGCAAGTGGCTATGAAATTGATAGAGTTAAGAGATTACAAAATTCCTTGCTGAAAATAGTTCATTCAAAACAAGAGAGTTACCCTAAGCCAAATTTGTTTAAAAATATAGCATTCTTCCTGTAAACGAGCTTTTCAGATATGATATCTTATTAAATAATTATTTTTCTAATAACTTTAAAATGTCAAGTAGAATTTTGCATGAGCGAAGACAAGGTGCTGCTTATAAGAGGTTTATTGTGCCCGAATACAATAATATCATGGTAAATGTGAACTTAGTTATGTTGTACCAACTATTTTCAATGAGTTGCCAGATGATTTAATTGGTCTGGATAGAATTTCAATTGTTAAGAATAAGATGAAACACTTTCTGTAAATAATTTGAGTGAATTTGAGTGATTTTCATAAATTCTTTCTTTTTTATATATATTTTTTCTTGTGTATTATTGTTGTTTGTGATAAGCAACAACTGAAATCCATTGTTTTATTATTTTATTGCTACACAATACAATTAAATGAATTATATCAATGTATCAATTAATTTTGATTGTATCAAGATTGATTGTATCAATGTACTATTTCTATGGTTTTTTTTTAATATAATGTAAAACTTGACTCCTCCAGTCAAACCTTCTTAGAAGGTTTTGGAGAATTTATAATTCGTCTGGTTTATAATATTTGAAATGTTCTACTGAAAGGGAATCTTCTTATCTTTTGTCATTCTTGCTTTTTTTATTATTCTTCATTTGTTTTGTTTGTAAGATTTCTTTTTATAAGTGTATTTTTCATTTTTGTTTGTTATATTTTCTATAATAAACTCCCTTCTTCTGGGGGTACCAGGACGAAGGAAAAAGGAAAGGAAAGGATTATTATTATTCTCTTTTTCACGCAGTTGCGGATAGCTTATGCGAAGAGGGCAAAATTTATGCAACCTCTTGGCATTATTTCTATTATTGATGGAGTATTTTACCAAATATGTTGGAGCGTTTGGCGTACTATGCGAGCTGTATCAAGCAGAACAGACTTCTGCATTTTCCTACCAGAGTTTCTGAGACATCAATAGCCTTACAGCTCTCCACTGTTGAATTAAGAACCAGACCATTCACAGATATTACGATTGGGATTATTCTAACAGTATGGAGCCCATACATATCTTTGAGCTCAAATGCTAGCTCTTGATACTTCCTCAATTTCTCACCTCTTGTTCTTTGACAATTTTCATCTGCTGGTATGGCTACATCAATTATCAAGGCTTCTTTTTCATTCATGTTCAACATTAGGATGTCAGGCTTGTTATGAATGACTTGCCTGTCAGTGATCATTTGAACATCCCAATAGATCTTAATCTGGTTTCTCTCAATAAATGCAGGAGGAGAGTAAGAATAGTATGGGGGCATTTCTTCAAAGAAGTCAAATTCCTGCTGCAATTTCAGGTGCACTATTTTTGCAACATTATTATGTCGCCTCAAATACTCTTTTGGTGCCAATATTGAGCAGCCTGCAACTATGTGCTGAATACTTTCTACTGCAGCGTTACAAAGCCTGCATTTATCACTTATGCTCAGATCTCTGATGATATGTCTTCTATAGGCATTGGTAGCGACAACCTGATCCTGCATAGCAATTATAAAGCCTTCTGTTTCTGGGAAAAGATTTCCATCTGTCAGCCACCTGCTTGAAAGGTCATGATTATTATGATCAGAGTTCAGATGCTTACAGTAGCGCCCATGCAGTTCCCTCTGTTGCCATTCTGCCTTGTAATCATGCACTGTCAAGGGCTCTCGACCATTAGGATTCCTCAGGTTAAGTGCAGTATAATTTCATCCAGTCGGCACACTTCCCTGAGAAGATTTGTGTTAGCAGAAATGAAATACTCTCTTAGTCTTTTCTCTTGTTTGCACACAGATCTGAAACCCTGGACAAGCCCCTGCCACCCAGCTTCCTTGGCATATATAGACGACTCATCGATGATCTTGGGTGATGCACCCTGTTTTTCGTCATTTGAGTCCTCACAAGCCTGTCCATTTGTTCCAGACGAGTGTCAGACCACTTCAGAACACCAAAACTGTAGGTCAGAGATGGAATAACCCAAGAATTTATATGTTATTATTATATATTATTATATATTATTATTATTATATATTATTATTATTATTATTATTATTATTATTATTATTATTATTATTATTATTATTATTATTATTATTATTATTACTAAGGCATGTAATAATAATTATTACATTATTACAAAGGCAGTGACTATTATAATAGCGTAAGAATAAGCAAGTGAGAAATAAGTGCTTCAGTATAAAAGTTGAAAGAAAAATAATAATGTTTTAAGTTATTTTTTGGCAGAGAACTTGGTAATTATTGTGTAAATAATATTTGCTACGAGTCACAGGAACTTTGAAGTCGGTAAGCCTAGATTTCGAAAAAGTGAGGTTAGGAAAACAAAAACTTTAACCAACAATCTTAGAATTTAACTGTTATTCAGTGAAATATTATCAATAGATTAAATATGGATTGTTCAGTCTGCGATAAGGCTTTGCCGATTGATAACGATTGTGTGGCTTGTGGTAAGTGTCAATTGGAATATCACTTTCACTGTTCGGGGGTATCTAAGTCAACATGGAAGGCGAAAAGTGCCCAAAAAAAAGCAGAATGGGAGTGTCCTCAATGTAGGGGTGCAGCAAGACCAAGGAAAAACAGTACTGAAGAAGAACTCACCGATGGGACACATTTGATGCTGAAACGCCTAGTGGAGAAGATGCTCAGTGACCATGAAGCAGTGATGGTGAAAAAAATGGAGGAAATGAAGAAGCTGTTCACCGGAATTGAAGAGAAAATTGGGGGGGTTTTAGAAGAAATAAAAAACCTTAAAAAGAAGACAGAAATCTTAAAAAGCGATATTGATGACTTAAGAGTGGACTTGGAATGTGAGCGACAGTATGGAAGAAGCAGAAACATCATCATATCCAGTATTCCGTTTTCGAGGAATGAGGATCTGAAAGAGAAAATACTCACGCTTATGAAGAAGATGGATATTGAACTGAGAAGAGAAGACATAACTACTCATCGCCTGCCGTCGAAGAATGCAGAAAGCCCAACTATCCTACAGCTGAGCTCTCGATCAGTGAGGGATATGATAGTTAAAAAGGCCAGGGCGATTAGACCTACCACGTCCATGTTCAACGAGACCAAGACAGTCAAATCAATTTACTTCAATGACCATCTTACCCCCTATTTCAACAATCTATTCAAAAAAGTGAAGGAAATGAAAATCACAAAGAAATACAAATTTCTGTGGATGAATGGGGACAGAATAATGATTAAAAAAGATGAGACAGCTAGAGCAATAAAAATAATAAGGTTTGAAGATTTAGAAAAAATAATATAAAGATAATTAAAAGTTCTCAAGGCCAGGATATTACATTTACAATTTAATTAGTAGCTCAATAAGGTAAGTTACTATCTTTTCTCCCTAATAAATCTACCAAACAGTAATATTATAGGTATAAATAAAAATATAACCATAAAACTTTCTAGAAATCAAAATTTTTCAATTAAATGAAGAAGATTTAAATAACGACAGGGATTTCAGAGTATTTCAAGACTTGGATCAGTCCAAAGAATTTTTGAAGAAGAACAAGACAGTGAATGAACTAAATATTTTATGCACCAATATTAGATCACTCAGAAAAAATTGGGATACATTGAGAGCAGAAACTAACAGTATAATCAATGAAATAGATATTCTTGTGCTTAGCGAAATTAATATTAATAGTGAAGAAACAAATTTGTATGGAATTCAGGGTTTTACAAGTCTATTTAAATGTAGGTCCGATGGGAGAGGGGGAGGTGGATTGGGAATTTTTTACAAAGCAGGTATTAAAGTTGAGAAAAATGAAATAGATTTTGTGTCTGCTGAATTAATATCTTTTAAGTTTTGTGATAGAAATACGACAATAATAATCATAGCTATTTATAGACCACCTAATCAAAATGTGAATTTATTTAATGAAGAATTAGAGAGGCTTTTAACATCAGAAAGAATGAGTCAAGAAAAAAATATTATCATGGTAGGAGATATAAATATATGTTACCTGTCAGATATGTATGGTTCGAATAATTATATAAGTGTACTCTACTCTTATGGTTTATACAATACTATACAAAAGCCAACTAGAGAGGAAACATATGGTAACACAGTTGTATCATCATGCCTAGATCATGTTAATGTAAAGTTAGATCCTAACAACTCTTATATTTCATTTTTGATTGAAAGCAAAATTGCAGACCATTACTGGACAGGGATCAAATTGTTAGAAACATGTACAGATGGTACACACCAGACTATGGAAAATGAATATAAAAGTGTCATTTTAACGGGGAGAGTAAATGAATTGATTCAAACTGAAAATTGGTGGCCGATTCTAGACTTAAGAGAACCATCAGATATTTATAATGATATAGTCATGAGGTTCGAAAATATATATGCTAAAAGTGTCATAAAGGTTAAACAAAAAACTAAGCAACTACATAATTCCTGGTTCAATGATAGAATTAAGCTGATGATAGAGAGAAAGAACTATTTATGGCAAATGGTTAAAAGAGATAAACATAATGTGGATTTGAGAAATCAGTTTAGAAACATACGAAATAAGTTAACAGACATGATTCGTAATGAGAAAAGGAAATACTATTATAGGGCTTTCAATGATAACTCCAACAATACTAAGAAAATTTGGGAAATCATCAATCATTTTATAAATAAGAAGAATAGGCCGTCTCTAAAGGAATCAATTAAGTTAAATTTCAATATCAATGAAGATCATCAAATTATGAACCTAACAGAGAAATTTAAAAACAGCTTTAAAGAAAAAATAGAAGAAATTACAACAGAAATGAACGGGCAACACTTTGATATAATACCACATTTAAAAGAAGGTAACTATACAATAGGGGATAGGATGAGTATGAATTTTAAAAAAATGAAAGAACATCAACTTTATAGTATCATTAACAAACTAAACAATAGATCATCTGCAGGACCTGACAAAATTAGGCCAAAAGATATAATAAATAACATTTTCTATCTAAAGCTGATCCTGATGCATTTGATTAATAGGATAATTGAAACAGGAAAAATACCTCAGCGTCTAAAAATAACACATCTCAGACCAATTTTCAAGAATGGAACAAAGAAAAATGTAGGTTCTTATAGGCCAATAGGATCAATCTCAGTAATTATGAAAATTCTAGAACATTTCATCTGTATGCAATTGAATCAATACCTGATCAATCAGAACATAATAAATGATGCTCAATATGGGTTTATTCCAAAAAAATCAACAATAGATTTATTAGAAAAACTAACAGAAAATATATTTGAAGCTTTAAATGACAATAAATTTGTCATAACTGTTGCAACAGATTTGACAAAAGCATATGATTTGGTTAATTATAAAATTATGCTACAAAAAATCAATAGAATAGGTATTCGTGGAAAGCTATTCAACTTGTTTGAAAACTATTTTGAAAATAGAAAAATACATGTTAGTATAGGTGAATATATTAGTACCGATTATAATCAATCCTGTGGACTTATTCAGGGCAGCATTTTGTCTCCTGTTCTATTTAATCTGTATGTAAACGATCTAGCTAGTCTCAGTTTCAAAAGTAAGGTGCTGCAGTATGCAGATGACAACCTGCTATATATGACACACACTGATCTAATAATGGGCATAAGATACATGCAAGAGGATCTCAATTTGGCTAATAAATATTTTTTCAACAACGGTATCAAGATAAATTCACAGAAAACAAAGGTATATTTAGAAATCCTAGAATTAACGTAGGTTTGTACAATTATAAATTAATTTGCCATAAAGCAGAATGTCTAAGATATAATAATTTGAGAAACACATGCAGGTGTCAGCATTTGGAATTCAGTGAGAATATTAAGCATCTAGGAGTTGTTTTTGATGCAGACATGAAATTCAATTCACACAATAATAGGATGCTGCGAATTATGAAAGCTGCTTTATACAAATGCTCTAGAATTAGCCACTGTTTTCCAATAAATATTAAAAGAATTATCTATTTCTCTATGATTCAAAGTATAATATTCTATGGTATTACAATTCATAGTTTAGCACCAGTGTATTTGAGACAGCCGTTGTATGATGTAGTTAGAAGAGTAGCAAATACATTATTTAATGGAGTCGAGCTTGGAATATTGGGTATTATGACACCAGAATCTCTCGCAAAATACACTGATTTGTCCAGACATTATTTTGAAGATGAATTAAGGGAAATAAACGAAATAAGTTATGGTTTGAGAAATAGGCTATTTAGAGCACAGCGTTATAATAATAATTATGGTAAGAACCTATTAAAATACAGAATCCCTTACCTGTTGAACGATTTGCCACCAGAATTAAAAAATTTACAAAGAAATGAAATAAAAACCAAACTTAAGAATTATTTTATAGGAATTGTTTGAATGAAAAGATATGTTGAAGATTATTGTTAATATTCTAATAGGTTAGTTAGTAGATAGGTTAGTTTGCACATAGAAGACAATAATAAACTGCACTGTACAATGGGAAATGGAAAAGAAAAAACTATGGATGAATAAATAAATAAGAATAATTTTAATATTGTAAACAAAAAAGTGCTTTAGAAGCAGTTGAAAATGATTAAGAGAGTGTATATTACAGTTTGTAGTATAATAAATGTTTTTTTGGAGGATAGGTTATGTTTTTGTATTCTATGACTGTGTGTGTATTGTAATATTGTTGATGTGCATGTTGGTTCAGCTAGTCAGCTGTTCAAAGCCACCTAAATGCAAGAGACAATAATGTCTGCAAGGTTGATCACCGATTTAGTAGAATATAGAGTGACTAATGTTGTGATTCAAGTGGTAGAAATTAGAACTTTAATATCAAATCCCAGATAGAAACTATAATAGACTTTCAATTTAGTTTATTGAACACTTTACAAAAATTTTCATTTGTAGTATTTATAGAATGTATACGGTAACTATTATGATGTAGTATGAAATTTGAATACTCCTCAATTAGCTCTAAGCTAGAGGAGCAAAAAAACACTGTATGTATATGATACTATGTAACTTTAAATGAAATAAATTGAAATTGAAATAAATTGAAATTGAAACTACTATCATTTCATCCACCGTCCACCTGTAAAAGGGGTATAAGTATAATTATGTCAATTTGTCATTAATCAAACAGCAACATGTTATCTATCTTCTCAAACCTCCATCTTAAGGTTCGTAAAAATCTCTATATTCCTCCACTGAGTAGGCACAAATGGATAGCAGCTCTTTTTTCAATAAAAATCTGAAAGCTTTACCTGACTTTTCTTTTATGTGAGATGGCAATAAGTTGTACATCCGGATACCTGAACTCCTTAGCCCTCGCTCATACATATAGTACTTCGATGTGCATCATCTCTCAAATTATTTCTGTATCTCGTCGAATATTGGTGAAATGTTTCTCCTATGTATTAAATAATAACCCAAGTGCTAATGTTCGCTGCACGGCGCGGTGTACGTCGTTCGCTGCGCTGTTCGAGGTTCGGTTCGGCATGTGTGGGCATAACTTGAGCTGTGTACAAACGCGCGTTTCTCAAACAATGATTCGCCTAGTACGGTGATCGAGAACAGAGCGCGTTCCATTGTTGCGGGCGGGAGCTTGGCCGGTTCGCTGCGCGCGAACCGAAATCGCGAGACGTGCTATCGTCTTGCTTACTTCTCGCATTTTTCGTTCGTGTGTTGCGCAGAGCAAAACTCTGTACGCAGGTTTATTGTAGAAGCCAATTCTTTCCTTCATTATTGAATCACTTTTTGCTTGGTTGACAACCAGGAAGATGGCGGACCTGCCGAAATATCTCGTTGTCACAGTGAGTGATTAATTCATTTATTGGAAAAAATCTGACTGCTACTCATTCTTTTTAATAGCAAAAAGTGATTTAATAATAAGCAGTTTTTTATGGAAAACAACATTGAATAATCCTTTATTACTTTCCTTGCCCTATTACCATAGGTAAGGAAAGTATTGCTTTCAAAAAAAATTAAGATACCCCAATTTGTAAATTTCTATACGTTTCAAGGTCCCCTGAGTCCAAAAAAGTGGTTTTTGGGTATTGGTCTGTATGTGTGTGTGTGAGTGTGTGTATGTATGTATGTGTGTGTTGTGTGTGTGTGTGTGTGTGTGTTGTGTGTGTGTGTGTGTTGTGTGTGTGTGTGTGTGTGTGTGTGGTGTGTGGTGTGTGTGTGTGTGTGTGTGTGTGTGTGGTGTGTGTGTGTGTGTGTTGTGTGTGTGTGTGTGGTGTGTGTGTGTGTTGTGTGTGTGTGTGTTGTGTGTGTGTGTGTGTGAGTGTATGTGCGTCTGTGTACACGATATCTCATCTCCCAATTAACGGAATGACTTGAATTTGAAACTTAAGGTCCTTATACTATAAGTATCCGACACGAACAATTTCAATCAAATGCGATTCAAGATGGCGGCTAAAATGGCGAAAATGTTGTCAAAAACAGGGTTTTTCGCGATTTTCTCGAAAACGGCTCCAACGATTTTGATCAAATTCATACCTGAAGAAGTCATTGATAAGCTCTATCAACTGCCACAAGTCCTACGAGCAAGTCCTATCTGTAAAAATTTCAGGAGCTCCGCCCCATCTATGCAAAGTTTGATTTTAGATTCCCAATTATCAGGCTTCAGATACATTCAAACAAAAAATGTTGAGTGGATTGAGCATGAGAATCTCTACAATTAATGTTCTATAACATTTTCACCTAAAATTGAAAATAAGCTCGAAATTCGAGAAAATGTGATTATTTCATTTGCTAACTGTTGACAACTACTGTTGATTCTATTTAATCATTCACTATGAAGAGATAGCAAACCTCGTGTGTTTCCAAACTTTAAACTTTAATATTTATCAAAATGAAAAAGTTTTTTCAGGAAAACATTTTTCGATCATTACTTTTCGAGATAGGAGCGCCTGAAGTTTGAATTTCTGGGACAGAACATTTCAAATTCGGTAAGATATAAATCATGAGATTTAGAGGATGGATTCTTCATGGTATTGTTGATCTAGTAAAACAAAAATTTTTGAAAAATGAATTCAATTTAACAAAAATAGCTTTTAGTTGAGGTAGAAAAACTTAGAAAAATATCACGAGTAGAAAGTTTATTTTTAGCCTTTGCACAGCCTTTAATATATCTTACTCTCTTACACATCCTACTTCTGATTATTCATCTTGCAACTAAATAAATGCTTTCACTGTCTCTTTTTTAACACACTCACTTTCTCCTTCACTCACCCTCTCACTCTCCATCAGACCAGTGACGAATCGCAAACATAATCAACAATTCAGAGAGGTACAGACTGCCTCTGCTGTTTCGTTATTCATGACATTTTGCTATAGTGAGGTCCACGTTATAATGGCAGTGGAGAAAGATAAGAGAACCGCGTTGCCGATTCTCTGCCTTGCTACTGCCTTCCATAGAGGATTGCTGATACCGGTATAGACTATCTGAACTGTTCATTCTTGTTGGAAATAATCAATATTATATTTTGGTAGTCAAGGAAATATATTTTTGAATGATTAAATAATAAACTTCCATCATTGAGATAATATATTTTGTGAAGTCAACGTTACAATGACAGTGGAGAAAGATGAGAGAACCGCGTTGCCGATTCCCTACCTCGCCACTGCCTTCTATAGAGGATTGCTGATGCAGGGATATCTGATGTTTAACTGTTCACTCTCGTTAAAAAAATCAATTATATTTTATTGCCCAATGAATATACCTTTTAATATAAATGAAGAATTTTCATAACTGAGATTCATTTACTTATGAGAAATATTTTGTCAATTAATATTATATTCCTACATTGTTAAGAAACTAACTGGCAACTTTGTGGAGGAACAAAAGGCTATCTGCTTGATAACAGTATATCTGATGTGATATCAACTGTTCATTTTTGTTTAAAAAAATCAATTATATCAATTTATTCTTCAAGAAACATGTTTTTCTATGATTAAAATATATTTTCATAATTGAGATCAAGTACTTTGTTGATTAATATTATATTTCTACATTGTTAAAACTTATCTGGCAACGTACCGGAGCTAGAGAAGGATAACGCTATCTGCTTTGTTGAGTGATAGACAAGGATAGCAATACCATTGCTAATAAAACACTGCCATTATAACGTGGACCTCGCTATAGTTGTCACGAAGAGTTGTTATCACACCGTATTTCGTACTCTGAATTGATAACTGATAACTGATAGTTAATTGATAACTGATAGTTAATTGATAACTAATAATACATCAAGCGGTCCAGTTCTCAAACCGGTTACTGGTATGTGATTTCTCTCCTATAGTGAGGTCCACGTTATAATGGCAGATAGTATCTGATCAACATTGGTGTTGCTATCCTTGTCTATCAATTGACACAGCAGATAGCGCTATCCTTTTCTACCTCCACATTGATGCCAGATCATGTTTTAAAATTTGGAGAGATATGACGATTAGTCAATAGAATATTCAATCTGAATTATGAGAATGTATTGTTTTATCATTGAAAAATATATCCTCTCTACGAATAAAATGTAGTTGATAATTTTTAACAGGAATGGAATGAACCGTTAATATTTCATTAGATATATCGGTATCATGAATATTTTATCTTGTGAAGTGAACAACTTCAAGACTTGACCTATTTTGGACTATGTGTAACCTTATCTAAATTTGGGAGAGGAATAGCACAAGGTTACCTTATTTTTTCACTCACTATGATTTTGATGATGTACTTATTGTATGAATCAATAAAGAAAGAATAAAGGTAGAGGCAAGGTAGACAATCTGCAACGCTGTCCTTCTATATTTCTTCACTGTCATTATAACGTTGAACTCACTAGGAAGATGATACAATATGATACAAATGTAATACAAAGATGATAGACAAGGATAGCAACACCAATGTTAATCAAATACTGCAATTATAACGTGGATCTCACTATAGGAAGATTATAAAATAAATGATAAATCCTATTATATTAAGCAAGCAATTTCTATATTTATTTATATATCTGGTTATTTTTATATCTGGCTATTTTTATATCTGGTTATTTCTGTTTTACGGATCTTGAAAACGGCTCTAACGATTTTCACGAAATTTGGAACATAGTGGGTTTATGATATAAAGATTCGATTGAACTAGGTCTCATTCTTTGGAAAACTCGCTGAACGACATTAAAAGGATAATTCATCCTTGGAAAACAGATGATAATTTCGTCGTCTCTCGATAACAGAAGATGCGTGTGCCTGTGTGGGAGAGAGACAGAATTATTTCCAGCTGTGTAATCATAATCAATCAGCGAGAAATTTTATCTAGCTAGACAATTTAATCGATTTGATCAACATAATCTGATTTGTTGACATTACATGGTAATCCTCCTAAACTAGAATATATCATAATTTTCAAAGTTGATCATTATTTGACAATTTCAAGTGATTAGTGAGTGTTATTTTGTTATTCGATTTGGTTTGTATATAATCTGAATTATAATTGTTTTGTTTTCAAATGTTTGAACAGAAAATTGAACCTCAATTCAAGTGTATGGAACATAACCTACTGTCTGGACTATTTATAATGTGTAAATCAAAATTTGGGAAAGAAAGAGTTTTGGGCTGTGCCTGTTAGTACTTCCCCAATCATTTAAAAATTGTGTTAGGTTTATCAAAAGTCAATAAATAAATAACGAGCGATGCTCGGTGCCCCCATATTGAAGATGATACGAAGATAATACAAAGATGATACAAATATGATACGGAGATGATACAATGATGAAACAAAGATGAAACGAAGATGACACGAGGATGATAGACAAGGATAACAACACCAATGCTAATCGGATACTGCCATTATAACGTGAACCATATAGTATGATCTACTTTCAAATTTCAGCACTACTCATAAATAACACTGATTCATCCCCATTCAATCAGTTCTAACAAAATGAAGTGAATCTTATTACAGTATACCATTCAACTCAATTGAATACATTTGTGTTGTATTTTTGTATCAAGGTAGATTTCTTTACTCATCAACCGGGGGCGTAGCTCAGATGGTAGAGCGCTCGCTTAGCATGCGAGAGGTACCGGGATCGATACCCGGCGCCTCCAATATTTTTTTGCAGTTTTTAACATTTTCAACTTTTTACCAACAATAATTTTTCAATTTTTTAACACTTGAAAATACGATAAATGACTGAAACTAGTCGTGTTTGAAAATATAACAAGGTACTTTCAATTTTCTATTATTGATTTTTCTAATAATTTATCTCTTTATTTACAAAATAAAGTATTAACTGTTCAATCTGTTAAAATGATAAATCATTAATTTTATTTGTCAAGAAAATATATTTCTCGACTATAATTATTATTTATTAATATATTATTATTTATAATAATTGAATACGAATTCATTTTGGATCAAATATTGTTAATTGCTTATATTTTTACACTGTTGGAATACGAGCTGGCACAACATTGCAGAGCTACAAAAGGATAGCATTATCTGTTTTGTTGGATGATAGACAAGGATAGCAACACCAATGTTAATTAAAAACAGTCATTATAACGGGTGCCTCACTATTATAGTCTTATTGAACATACGCTTGAAAAACGATCTGACAGAATTGCAGAGGTGGATAAGGATAGCGCTATCTGCTTTGTCGAATGATAGACAAGGTCACATGGATAGTAACAAGAATTTTAATCAAATACTGCCATATCATAACGTAGACCTCACTATAGACTTATTACAATAAGCATATCGTTTTTCAACAATGTTTAAATATAATCAATCAACAAATTAATGTCCTATCTCAGTTTAGGATATTTATTATTGAATCATTAGAAAATATTTTTTCTCGACGAATAAAATCATTCAACTCATTCATATCATTCGGATACATCATTCTCAACTATAGTGATGTCCACGTTATAATGGCAGTGTTTGATTAGCAATGCGGTAATGCTATAACTTTGTTGTAGTTGAGACACTGTGTTACTTGTAAATATGTGGAAAGTCACTTACTTTTCTTAGAGTCTCAAGGTATTGCTGTCCTTGTCTATCATTCAACAAAGCGGATAGTGCTAGGTATCACTTTCTTGCTTTGCTCTGTTTCCAGATCGTCTTTCAACAATGTAGAATTGATAATAATTAACAAAATATTCCATATTGATTTTGAAATTATTGAAAAAGATAATTAATTCTTGCTTGATAAAATACTAGTAGTTCTGTGAACAGTGGACCTCACGCAGTATTCTCATCCACAAGTACCAGATGTCAACTGTTTTAAATGTTAACAAACTCAGTTCACGTTTGAATTTGTATTTCATATCATATAATTCATCCAGTTCCGTGATGATCTTTCTATCTGATGAAAATTATTTTTTTAGAATCGAAAATATTATAATTTCTCCAGCATTATTCAGTTCATTTGTTTATTTTTATTCACCAATTAAATTAGTATTTTCGAATGTGAGAATATTGATACTGATGGGCACGCATGATAATATACCATGACTGCAAAACAAAATATTGGAACCAAAGACCTTAAAGCTGCGATTAGACCAAATTTATTTAAAAAATGTTAACAACTCAATCCTTTTAGATAATATTAGATTGAACATAACTTATCAAACACATGATGAACATATGTGTTTGTCAACTTCTGTTCAATCTAATAGAATCTATAAGGATTAAGTTATAACCATTTTGTTAATAAATTTGGTGTAAACCCAGCTTAAAGATGCATAACTCTTTAATGTCTTTGATTGAAACTATAGACCTTATTTGTATTACAAACTAGCCGTCAGGCTCGCTTCGCTCGCCATATCCGTCTAGCCAGGGGGCTCCGCCCCCTGGACCCCCGACTGGATCGTCCAAGAATGAGTTCAGCCGGCTCGCTTCGCTCGCCTGCATTTTTCATTTGAGCATTTTTATCATATGTTAGGACAATATCAGTCGGTGGTCCAGAAACGTCTGGCCAAACGGATATGGCGAGCGAAGCGAGCCTGACGGCTAGTAATATAATATTCCCAGGATTGAAGTAGCAGTGCCCAATCAATTTTTCCGCGATAAATGCATTTAAATCTTCAACTTGGTGCCAACCTAACAAAGTCAACTCAACTTAATGCCAACCTGACAAAATTATTAATTTAGTTGCCAGTTAACAACTGTTTCGAAGAGGTACCTTCTATCTAGATTATAGTTCTATAGTAACATATGATATGGAAATTTCAATTATAATTAAGAGATTGGGAGAAGAAGAATATACATGCTAAGAGACGAACTTTAAACCCTTAAAAACCACCCTTAGAGTTGAAATATCGCCAAAAGATTTCTTAGTGCGCCTCTAAAGGGCCAACCGAACATACCTACCAAATTTGAACGTTTTTGGTCCGGTAGATTTTTAGTTATGCGAGTGAGTGAGTGAGTGAGTGAGTGAGTGCCATTTCGCTTTTATATATATAGATGCAGTAATAGACTTCTCCACACATCTGTGTAATCACTTGTCAGCTGATTTATGATGAATATATAGTTTGATTTTTACTCTAATATTGGCGTATGAAGGTGGCTCCTTTTTCCTTTTATATTGTCCTTGAAATACAAAATTTCCAAAAACCTTGTATATACGTCGACGCGCAATTTAAAAAGGAGCATACCTGTCAAATTTCATAAAAATCTATTTCCGCGTTTCGCCGTAAATGCGCAACATATAAATATATAAACATTTAAACATTAAGAGAAATGCCAAACCGTCGACTTGAATCTTATACTTCACTTCGCTCGGTCAACGAGAATGAACAGTTCAATAACCCTGTATCAGCTACCGTCTATAGAAGGCATTCACAAGACTGACGATCGGCAGCGTTGTTCTCCTATCTTCCTTCACTGTCATTATAACGTGGACATCACTGTAGATGATTATGAAAAATTATTTTGGTACTTTAACTTTTGCAACCAAAACGCTGATAAAGTCTCCATTCCAACTTCACTCTACATCGAAATTCAATAAAAACACTATAGTGAGGCCCACGTTATAATGGCAGTGGAGAAAGATAGGAGAACAACGTTGCTGATCCTCTGTCTTGTCAATGCCTTCTATAGACGGTAGCTGAGACAGGTTTATTGATGTAATATTAACTGTTCATTCTAGTTTAAAATAATCAATTATATTTTATTAAGCAAGATATTATAGTTTTCAATAATTTCATAATGAATTTTCATAATTAAGATGTAATACGGTATTTTGTTAATTAATTAATTATTCTACATTGTTAAAAGACGATCTGGCAACAGAGCAAAGCGAGAAAGAGATAGCGCTATCCGCTTTGTTGAATGATAGACAAGGATAGCAATACCATTGCCAATCAATCACTGCAATTATAACGTAGACCTCATCATAGAAGCATTTCCTCGTATAGCCTATAATATAACATGTATTTAATTATTTATTTTATTTTATTCATTTATAGTTTTTACAAAGAAGCACTGTTTGGGAGTAAAAACCTAACGATACTCCTTGTACTATTTTCCTCCCAAATTTAGATAAAATTTTAAAAGTCCGAAATAGGGTTATGATTTCACATTTCTAAAATTCAGTTTATTTTCAATCAAGAACAATAAAAACTAAGAATTTTACATTTTGACGGTTAAAACACATATGCTTCCCATTCATCCGAAGTTGACAGTCTAAGGTGAATCTCAGGAGAACTCGCTACGCTCCCCTCCTAGTTTACACTTTCTCCTACCCCCACCACCCTACACCCACATCTCATTGCGACTCAAAGACGACAGTAGGCTTATAATTAATTCAGGTTGAGTTTGGAGGGACGGGGGTGTATTCATGGGGGTGTATTAGGGTAAGAGAAAGAGGTATCAGGGATGGAGGTGCCAAAAGTTTGTTAAGGAGCTGTGAGAAATAATGCTCAACGAACTTAAGGAGGCAGGATTAGCAGGCAAGGGTTAAGGAGGTGTTGGAAGAAAGGATTATTATGGCGGGGGTGTGAAGGGTGCCTTCTGTCAAGGCCTACTTGATCAAGTATGCGCGGGGAAGCTAACGAACGATAAGTTTTATTAAAACAGCGTCGACTTGATGCTTGGTGTGTGTGTGTGTGTGTGTGTGTGTGTGTGTGTGTGTGTGTGTGTGTGTGTTGCCTTATGTATACAGAGTGTCCCATGAAAGGTGTGACAGCCGAATACCGTGGATTCTACATTAAATTTTCAACAAAAAGTGTCTAGTGGAATTGTCTTATATCGACCTTAGTTTTTGAGATCCATCAATTTTTTGTTATGTTTAAAATAGTATATTTCGCACCTAGAGCAGAAAATGAGATTTTTCCGGCTCGAAAACGGTTTTCAAAGGAAAAATTGAGAGCTGGAAAAACATTTTTGCCCTGGTGCAAACGATATCTTTCGCCACACACAAAAATAAACAATATATATATGAGAATAGTTGTTTACTAAGAACTTCCGAAATCAGAAGTGGAAGGTGATAGCTCTAGCAAATCTGAGGTAATCTGAATATCAGGAAATTGTCCAAGTATTTTTATTTTTTATTCTGATTTGCCTAAGTAACCTGTTCAATTATGTGGGAGGTTGAGTTTATACTTTTTTTTCTTTCAAATGACAATAAGATGATATTATTATAAATGTTTTAATTATTGAATAATGAACACAAATAATGAAAAGTTTTTTGATCAGCTGTTTTTGATCACCTTTCTTAGTTCCATGTTAGCGGCTGGAAAGGGTACTCTTTCCGGCCTAGGCCGGAAAGAAACCTGTTCTGACGTCAGACGAGAGTCGTCTGCAAACAATGTCTTTCAGATCTATGTAGGGACTGGAAAACAGCTGCTTTCTGTGCAGTGTGGCGAAAATAAATATGAATGTTGCCGTATGTATACAGAGTGGTAAAAAGGTGTATAAGCCGAAGACCGTGGATTCTACATGAAATTTGCAACAAAAAGTGTCCAGTAAAATTGTCTTATATCGACCTTAGTTCTTGAGATCTATCAATTTTTCAATATGTTTGAAAATAAATAAGTATGTTGCCGTATGTATAGAGAGTGGTAAAATGGTGTCAAAGTCGAAGACCGTGGATTCTATATGAATAAGCAACAAAAAGTGTCCAGTAAATTTTTTATATCGACCTTAGTTTTTGAGATCTATCAATTTTTCGATATGTTTGAAAATAAATATGTATGTTGCCTTATGTATGCAGAGTGGTAAAAAGGTGTAAAAGCCGAAGACCGTGGATTCTACATGAAATTTGCAACAAAAAGTGTCCAGTAAAATTGTCTTATATCGACCTTAGTTCTTGAGATCTATCAATTTTTCAATATGTTTGAAAATAAATAAGTATGTTGCCGTATGTATAGAGAGTGGTAAAATGGTGTCAAAGTCGAAGACCGTGGATTCTATATGAATAAGCAACAAAAAGTGTCCAGTAAAATTTTCTTATATCGACCTTAGTTTTTGAGATCTATCAATTTTTCGATATGTTTGAAAATAAATATGTATGTTGCCTTATGTATGCAGAGTGGTAAAAAGGTGTATAAGTCGAAGACCGTGGATTCTACATGAAATTTGCAACAAAAAGTGTCCAGTAAAATTGTCTTATATCGACCTTAGTTTTTGAGATCTATCAATTTTTCAATATGTTTGAAAATAAATATGTATGTTGCATTATGTATGCAGAGTGGTAAAAAGGTGTAAAAGCCGAAGACCGTGAATTCTACATTAAATTTGCATCAAAAAGTGTTCAGTGAAATTTTCTTATAACGACCTTATTGTGTTCCAGATCTATTGATTCTTCGATATTTCTGTAAAACGTCAATAACTAGAAAACAATCATTCAAAATGATTACGGATATACGGTACAAAAAACTTGAAATCACACATAGTCACAAAATTTTAGAAATAAATAAACCAATAAGCAGTAATATACAATCAAACAATGATATAATATTATAGTTTAGTCATTGAGGCGGTAAGGCTACAAACGTTTTTATCCAATTAACGTGGAACTAAATATTACAGTTAATTCCAGTCTCATATTCCAGGAATCTAATTTTCCAGTACACCATATAACACTTTAGCAGTGATTTTTTTGTTATATTCAATGTTACTGTTATTGTAATTGTTTTATTACATTTATTTTTTCTCATTGTACTTTTTTTGTATTGTGAAATAAATTGAGTTGAATAGTTATTGTCAATAGGTTGATCTGAGGAAAAAAATTGATGAGGTATTTCATAGCAAAAGAATTCAAAAAAAGCAAAGAATTCTTTCATCTATTTCTTCATCATCATCATCTTCACTTTAGGTTTATTAATCAACCTGTTCTGGTACCCATCTCTTTCTTGGCCTCCCTACATCTCTTTTTCCAGTAGGTTTATTATATAGTTCTGCATTATATAGTACTTATACAGTATAATAGTATTTACTTTTGGGACACTCTGTATAAACAGAGAAAGGAAATTACACAAAACAAGAAATTTTAAGATGTTCACTAAAACAAATTAGAAAATCCTCTCTGAGTTTGTTTTCTGTGCAGGTGGCATTCAGAATTTACTGTATCTTTAAACAAATTTTGTTCAATCAACTTATATTAATTGGTTGCTTAACCATCAATACCATAGACAGTCTATATTCTTATTTTGAAAAATAAAAGAAATCTTCACTGCAATCATGAATGAAGGAAAAAAATTAGAAGAACCTTCCAATATTAATCTGTGCTTTAAGAATATTAGGCTAAGTTTGTTTTTTGGTCCTGCAAAATTATTTCTTCAATATGTGTGAATATTTCCTATTTTAGTGATGATAATGTGAAATATTTCTTCTATGTTTGGTTTTGAAGCATCTAAATTTAAAAATCTACTTTGTGAAAATAATTAAGAACTGAAAATTTTGTGAAGTGAACAACTACAAGACTTGACCTATTTCGGACTATGTGTAACCTTATTTAAATTTGGGAGAGGAATAGCACTAGTTACCTCATTTTTCCTCTCCTTATCATTTTTATGATGCACTTATTGTCGTATTGTATTATCGTATTCTAGGACTCCCCACCAACAAAAGCCATACGAATTATTTACTTTACTGTCGTATTGTATGAATCAATGAAGAATAAAATTCTCAAATGATAAAAATAAATATTTTGTACTAACTCACACAGCCCCACTAAAATAATTTATTATAACTATACATCATCTTGAAACTGAATTTTTTGTAATGTATCATTCTTCTCGAGGAAGAACTGACGTTTCCATTACCTCCAAGAAAGCTATTGCGTTGATGTTTTTATTAGCACTAAAACTATTGGTGGCTTATGATACTAACTCTCTTTAATGATAATAATTATAATATTAAAATAATTATAACTTTCCGAAGGTATCCTGAGACATTCCAAATCTCCAGCGCAATATAATCACAAAATCTTCTGTTATGCTCCAATCTTGACATTGGCAAATTTATATTATTTTGATACCGTGTGGAATATAATTCTGGACGCTGATGAATTAATTCTTAAAGATGATATTCTTATTCTTGCTGCATGTAAAAATAAGTCAGGCAGTATAAGTCAGGCATGTAACCTGTCAGGCAGTATCTTTAAGAGCTTGAAAAGTGGTATTGAATGCTTGTATCTTGGCATTTTACATATTTCTAACAATATTTTTAAGTGCAATTATTATGATTGGTATCAAGTTGAAGGCATTATCTTCTCAAATGTCCTCTCAGTATCTTCTCAAGATTTGTATAGTTTATAGCTATTATTATACTGTTCAATCAAATCTACTGGATTGTAGAAGATTTCTATTTTTTTTCTATTCACAGTGCCGTGATAATAATAGTAGTTAGGTATGAGTTATATGTTCATTAAATTTGCTTCAGATACGGTAATTCAATACACTGTATTTAAAAAAGTGGGTATGATTAACCAGACATAAGGGAAGGTCTGATGAAGTTTGAAAGTACTGACTTCTCTCTGATTTAACCGTATAAACAAATGGAATTATAAATAATATTAGTTATTGAATAAAGTACTCACTTTTTATAAACAACTAGGAATCGCTACTGGTAATATTAGAAAAATCAATAAGATATATACCTAAATTAACACCCGGTTGCCAAATTATCGAAAATTTCACCTCCCACATTGAAGCTGCTATAACAATGAAAGGAAGACATAAAATAGTGAATTAATAGCCTACATCAAATTGAAGAGACTTCAATGCTCTACAATTTTACGATGAAAGCATTCATTTTTATGATGCATTGCGATGTTCGAGAGTTATGACCTGAAAGATGAAAAGAATGAATAAAGACCTGCTTTTTCAACAATTTTACACTTTCAAGAGCTAATATCGCAAAACTCCACTGAACAAAAATTGTAGAGAATTTATCAAGCTACATTTTGGTTAGAGGTTAGTCGTGTCGTTTTGAAGCACATTGTTCCCAACATGTAAGCGTCTATGCAAAGAGTTGAAAAATTCAACTTTTAAATCACCCATATCCCTTTAGCATGAGGAGTAGGGATGAAAACATTCCATATATGTTCACCTTCTAACTACTGTAGTCCTAATAAAGCTGCAGTCAAAAATTGCATTCAAAACATTCCCTCTGAATTCTTTTGTCTATTGGTCTATTGTTGCCAAACTGAAGTTTTCACTCAGCATTAAAGCTGCTGCATCAGTCGTAAGGAAATGCGTGAAGTTGTGAAATTATACATCAAATTGAAGAGAATTCAATGCTCTATAAGCTTATATACAGAATAAATTTTCCCCGTAAGTTTAAAAAAATTATGAGAGTAAAAATGGAAAGAAATTGACAGAAAATGAAGTTTTTTTTAAAAATGTGATACATTCAAAAGCAGATATTCCAAAAACTATAAAAGATACAGAGAAAGCTTGTGAGACAGAAGTTGTAGGAAATTATGTGAGCTTAAATTTTGTATGGAATAGTAATTTCCGCCTGTCGCATAGTTTTCGAGATAAATGCGAGAAACCAAAAAAATGTACCTCTGAAGCACCTCCAGCCACTTAGCACAGTGGGTATGGGTGGAGACTTTTGATATGATTACCTTCTTACACCCCAAACAGAACTGCGGAGTCAAAAATTCCCTTCCTCTCATTTCCCTTTACAACCTTTCGTTGACTAGCCTACAAGATAATTTTTAATAAAAAATTAACAAAAAGAAAAAATAATTATTATAAGAATATTCATTCAAAACCTCCCGCTCAACACGATAGTAGTTCAACATACGATACATACATAGAGTGCGTGCGTGTTCTGCATGTTCTTTCTGCTCCTGTCAAAGTGTCAATGTTTCTTTTTCACATGAATTAATAATTAGTGTTTCTAAACAAATTATACTGTAATTTTTGGTGCTTTCCAATTATGAGTCTTCCACAGTTTTCATATATTCAGTAAAAATATACAACAGCGTAAGTAATTAAACACAATTCTTTTTGAAATAATGTAAACAGTTAAACCTAACCTATTAAATGTCAATGCAAACAATATTTTCTAGACAGATTACTGTAGAATTTTGATAAATCATGAGGTTTACATTTCAAAAATAGATAATAGTTGTACGAATAAAATTTTTATATAATCCTTTTTCAAATCTATCTAGTTTTATTTGTGTGGTAAGGATGGGTACTCTTATTGCATCAACATTGACTACAAAACTTGAATTGTAAAATTAGAATTATCCGTCTATTTTATAGATCATCATATGTATTTACTAAACTTGATGGGATTCAAAATATCCTTACTAATCCAGAGTTCTACAATATACGGTATCTATAATATTGATTAATTTTTAGTAAGGTAGGCTACCAGTATTATCCAGTCTACTATAGTGTGGTCCACGTTATAATGGCAGTGAATAAAAATAGAACAATAGCGATGCCGATTCTCTGCATCAACTAATTATATTTCTACAATGTCAAGAACATAATTGTCATCGTTGTGGACCTAGAAAAGGATAGTACCACCGTCTTCGTCGAATGATAAGACAAGGATAGCAAAACCAAAGTTGATGAAATACTGTCATTATAACGTGGACCTTACTATAGTAGGCAACCTATAGTGAGGTCTACGTTATAATGGCAAAAAATGAAGATAAGAGAACAGCGTTGCTGATTCTCTGCGTGAATTAATTACATTCCTATATAATTAATTAGTTCCCATTAATTACATTCCTACAGTGTTAAAAACCATTTATGATCTGGAAAGAAAATACAGTTAGCACTTTAACGACCCATAACTCGCTTATTAGACCACTTAAAAATTTCAGTTGCCACTTTTTCTCACTCTTATAATGATCTTAACAATTATATTGAAAAAGATTATCCAATTTAAATAGAAAAAAGTGTACCAAACAGCCTTAATCAATAAGGATTTGTTTGATTTTTGTTCACAACAACAGATCTTGACTTATGTAGCTAATTCTTTTATCTAATAAATTTGACTAGGATGAATCTATTATTCTATGTCTATTTTTAGATGCCATACACTTGCTGCGTTCCCGGTTGCCGTGGCAATTATGATGCTCAAACCAAAGTTGCAGTATTCTCTTTCCCAAAAGATGAAAACTTGAAAAAATTGTGGATTAGTTCTATTCCTCGAAAGGACTACACTTACACAGCATCATCGAGGGTAAGTTTAACTAGTAGTTCTATGAACAGTAGACCTCGCGCAGTTGAAAACCACAGCCTGTCCATCAGAGTGAATTATGTCCTGTCCTGACGTGTCGGCGAGATATCGGTGTGTAAACAACTAATGGCTGTTTGGGTTGTTGTATTGACAATAATTATTAATATTAATTTTGTTGTAAACAACTATGCCACTATCATTAAAAGCTTACTGAGTTGAAAGCAGAGAAAAGTCGGGAGAAAATAATAAGCTACTTCGAGTTATCAATATCACTTGCCTCATTGCTTGCAATTAATAGTCTACTCAACAGCTGATTTTTTACCAAATTACATTGGGATATTAATTGCTTGCGTCATTGCATATAATTGACCGAGCGAAGTGAGGTCTAAGATTCAAATCGCCGGTTTGGCATTTCTCTTTATGTTTATATGTTTATAATAATAATAATAATAATAAATGCTTTATTCAACCAATAAGAATAAATATGTTCCGTATTTACGGCGAAACGCGGCCATAGATTTTCATAAAATTTGACAGGTATGTTCCTTTTTGAATTTTGCGTCGACGTATATATATATATATATATATATATATATATATTTGAAATTTTGCATTTTAAGGATAATGCAAAAGGAAAAGGAGTCTCCTTTGAACGCCAATATTACCGTAAAAATCAGACTATAGAAATATTCATCATAAATCAGCTGTGGATTATTAATTGCATGCAATGACACATGCAATCAATATTTCAATGTAACTTATAAAAAAATCATCTGTCTTGTGGAATATTCATTGCATGCAATTTTAATAACTGAAAGTAAACATAGAATTTTCTCTCGACATTTCTCTGTTTTCAATTCGGGCTGACCTGTTGCCAGAATGTTTTGAAGGAGATTTGGACTAGATTTCGATTGAAACTTGATGATAAATTTGATGAAACAAGTTACATTTTAAAAATGTCTTTTGTTTCCCAGGTTTGTGAAAAACATTTCTCTATCGATGAGGTACAACGAATCACGTCGGCCTGTGATGAAAAGACCGGGGAATTTGTAACTGCTCCTTTGAAGTATCCGAGGCTCAAGCGTGATGCTGTTCCCACTATTTTCCCGGAATGCCGCAAGTATAGGTCTATGTCTTCAACCACTCATCATAGAGAAGCTCCCACTTCAAGAGGGAAGAAGAGGTTCAAACAAGAGCAGGTATCAAAAGCTATTGAATTAAGCAAACCATCTTTAAAAAAACTACAACGATTAACGAAGCTTTGAAACTTTTAGGGCCGGTTTCCGAGCTCGGGATTTAGCTAAGTTCTTGACTTTAACAGCTGGAGTCAGAAAATTTGCTTTCCGAAACGGGGCGTAGTCGCAGTTTTCATTTATTGAAAACGTTTTTCCTTGACGAAGTTAAACCATAGCATAAATGAATAAAAACACAAATATGTTGTCAAATTCACTGTTTTATTTAGTACACGACCAAGGTTTCGTGACCACACCGGTCACACTTTCAAGTTGATTAATGCTAAAAGGTTAAGGTAAACATTGAACATTAAAATTGGTACATGTTGGCAACTTGAAAATGTGACCGGTGTGGTCATGAAACCTTGGGCTAAATAAAACAGTGTAGAATTTGACTACATATTTGTGTTTTTATTCATTTATGGAACGGTTCTACAATATTGACAATGACTCAGTCGAATAGCATAAATAGATATTCCATGGTATATGTCGTAACTTTTACTGTTATCTCAAGCCGATAGTCCACGTAGTTCTTTCCTGTGAAGCTGTGTGACGCTGGTAGTCTCTCATATTGTGCCGTTCATACACTCTTACCCGCTCAAAACAGTAAAAATCGACAATAATCGGCTTGAGATAACAGTAAAAGTTGTGACATGAACGCCCTATAGCATGGGATATCTACTTACGCTATTGCTTCTCTATGGTTAAACATTCCTAAATAATTCAAAATAGCTGAAACTTTACACTATTTTCTCTTTTTTTTATTTTGTGTTCAATTTTCTAGTTTTTCGAATTTCAATTCATACGTGACAATGACTATGACTACGCCCCGTTTTTGAAGTCCAATTTTCTAACTCCAGCTGCTCAAAGTCTAGAACTTACATGAATCCTGAGCTCGGAAATCGGCCCTAGATGTGTAATGATATAATATGATCTGCACATCAATACGGATAACACTTGATATATATGAATCAATCTCGGTTACTATTTGTGGCTTTCAGAAGCATGTTTCATTCTTCGATTGAATGATAGGTGCGTACAGACTTTCGCTCTGCTCCGCAATCGAACGTCACTCGAGCAGATCGATTGATGATCGACCGGGGAGCAAGAGTGGAACGCGAGAAGAGCTAACATCTCCCGTAACGTTCATGATCGGAGCGAGGGCGGAGCGTGTTGGAGGCGCGTATATCTGTACGCACCTTATGAGTTTCAGATATCATTAATTCAATGTTTCGAGGTACTGTTTTTTTGAATTGAACTAGCTAAATATTAATTCGATTCATATGTGGCTCATATTGTAACATGAAATGACAAAAATAAAATATTTTAAGAGTAATATACTTATAGCCAATTATAGGCTGAAAATTCAAGACTGAGTAGATTGCAAAGCTAATCTGCCATTTGCAAATAGAAAATATCAAACCCTAGTGTAGTAGCCTACTACCATCGTAGGAGGTGGTGAGAAGCCCTACAGTGAGGTCCACGTTATAATGGCAGTGTTGGATTAGCAATGGTATTGCTATCCTTGTCTATCATTCAACAAAGCGGATAGCGCTATCTCTTTCTCGCTTTGCTCTGTTGCCAGATCTTTTTTTAGCAATGTAGGATTAATAATTAACAAAAGTTAATTTAGTTTAGTTTAATTTTCGTCATATAACACTACAGAATCAAGCAAAGCTTGGTAGTATATGACACGTCAAAAGTATTTAGTATTTGACTACTTTGACACGTCAAAGTAAAATATTTTATCTTGATTGTGTAAATGCATAGTAAAATTATTGAGAAGTATAGTTTCTTGCTTAATAAAATATAATTGATTATTTTAAACGAGAATGAATAGTTAATATTACATTAATAAACCTGTATCAGCTACCGTTTATAGAAAGCATTGACAAGACAGAGGATCGGCAACGTTGTTCTCCTATCTTTCTTCACTGCCATTATAACGTGGACCTCACTGTAGTCTCTGGTAAGCTTTTAGTAACAAACAAACTGTGTGGATGCCCAATCTGCAGTAATTCAGCTGGCAATATGCTTCATACTTGCTATATGTGATGATTCGAAGAGCTTTCTTTTGAAGCAGTATAATGTCTGTGGTAACAGCATCTTACATCACAAGGAAGGAAAGGGGCCTTTTGCAGGCGAGAATGACGTTTCTAGTCGAGGCGTCAGCCGAAAACTGAATAGAAAATAAGAAGAAAATGATTTTAGATTTATAATTTTATATATGAGCTATGAAAACTTGACTTCAATTCCAAACTTCAAGTTTTCAAAATCGCCCATTCAATTCAAACGTTAAAAACACTTGAATTCAAGTAAACTTGATCAATGTGAACGCCCCTTAACAGTTGAAAGTAAATCTCACTTTGTTTAAGGACATTCAATTCCTGTTGAGTCCATCAAAGTATCACAGTTTTAAATTGTAAACTCTACTTCCATGTAATAATTTTTAAATTGTGTTTGGCTCTTGCATTGTGCATGATTTGACTGAGTTTTCATTCTTGTCTGTTGTCAATATTGCAGATGGCGACAGTTGCAGTAGATAGCAGCCAAGAACCAGCGCCAGAGTGCAGCACTGCATTATCTCCAACCGTTGATGACGGTGATGATGTTGATGATGGCCAACAATTGGGACGATTTTGTCAAGTATTCATCAAAGAAGAGCCTCGGGGTGAGATGCTTTCTATTTTTATTACTATCTAACAGTCTTTGTGCTGGTTGTACAAAAATCGGTTAAATTTTAACCGTGATTAATTTCACGAGAACCAATCAGAGTAGGCGTTTTTGAAAAGATGGCTTCTCTGATTGGTTCTCGTAAAGTTAATTACAATTAAAATGTAACCGGCTTTTGTGCAACCGGCACTAACACTTGCACTGATCATCCAGGATCATACAGAGGTATGCCATAGATAAAAGATAGCATAAGAAGATATATGTCATGGTATAAGGCTGGTTTTCACTAGTACAGTTATTGGTCGAGTAACTGGCATACTAACTCTACCGAGCTAACTCTACTCTACTTACTTGGTCGAGTTAATGTTTTCACCACAATTGAGAATAGAAGGTAAAGTGTGCTGTCTAGTAAACAGAACAAACCTTTAGGGCCGGGTTCCGAGCTCGGAATTTAGCTAAGTCATAGTCTTTGAACAGCTGGCGTCAGAAAATTGGCTTTCCAAAACAGGGCGAAGTCGCAGCTTTTATAACAGTAGTAGTAGTTTTTATTTTCTCATTTCTAGAATTGGAAACGTTTTTCCTTGACGAAATTATACATTCCTAAATAATTTAAAATAGGCCTAGCTGAAACTTTACACTATTTTCGCTTTATTTTATTTTGTGTTCAATTTTCTAGTTTTTCAAAATTTAATTCAAACGTGACTATGGCAATGACTGCGACTACGCCCCGTTTTGGAAAGCCAATTTTCTGACTCCAGCTGTTTAAAGTCTAGGACTTAGCTAAATCCCGAGCTCGGAAACCGGCTATATCAAGAACCATACTATATCTATTGTGAATTGTAACATTAATTTTGGCAGTATTATCATTATTATTAAGAACAAAATGAAATTAGACTCTACTCTACTAGCTCGAGACTGTTTTCATTAGCATGGAAGTGGCATACGAAGATATGTAATGGAATAGGATGCTCATGTGGAGCCATGATGAGCCGTTATATTGAACCACAGCATCAAGTCGCAACTTTGTGTAGCAATAACAAATAACATCAATTTTTATGCCCGGTTGCTCAGTCGTTACATAAACTGTTTATCCATTCAATAACTTTATTGAATCAATAAATATGAGGAATGCTTTTCTAGAACGCTCCATAAACTTATTGAATCCATAAATAGTTATATAATTTAAGCTATGAAGAAAAGGAAAACAAATTTAAAAGTTATATAATTTAAGCTATGAAGAAAAGGAAAACAAATTATTATCGAACAATTCTTAATTATCTTATGTAAAAAGGAGTTTCTTTTTATTTCAATTTGATTAATTTTTTAAAACTATTTAGGTATTTAATATTTTGAGGATTTTCTTCTTGGTTAGAATTCTCTACAATTTATTTATTATTTTTAAATTCCTATAAGAAAGAAAAACTACATGACATTATAACTAATAAAATGGTGAATAATTATTTGAGTACGATACCAATTCACTTTATGATGACCATCTTGTCAGCTTGGGATCATGCCATGTTGCCAGATTCATTAAACAGATAAATCGTTCCATAGCTATGGATTCTATAAATATGTTTTCCTACAGTTACATTGAAAAGTGGCCATTGCTGCACTGATTACAGAACGCAAAGAATCACTTTTCCGCTCTAGTGCGGGAAAAATTTTTCTGCACTCCAGATTTGCAACATGGCAACGCAAAATACTTAGTAGGTTATATGGAGCAACAGTGCAGCAAAATCCAAAGGAAGTTGGTAACAGTGACTGCTGTGGCTGCTATAATGAGCAGAGGTGCAACCAAGCACAACGCGCTAATTATTACATTATATATTATAACCAAGGACAACAGTGGATGACAGCGACAGCCGACAGCCACCACATTCAGCACACAGCCGCCTCTTCATTCAAACACTACTACATTATTCAGGCAATTTTACCCATAATTACCCACTTTTCATATTCAATGGTAACTGTAGGAAAAACTTAATGTGAAATACGTGCGCAAAGTTCCTCTGCTGCACTCAAGAAACCATTCCGCCCTCGCCTACGGCTCGGGCGTAAACGTTTCTTTCGGTGCAGCAAACTGTCACTTTGCGCACTAGTTGCACAAATAACTATTGAGAAACCAATAAAAGTTTATTGCATACCTAAAGCTATTGAATTAATAGCTAGCTACCAATAACGTTGTTTATTGAACGACTGAGAAACCGGGCATCAGTCATCCAGATGAGTTGTATCCTGGAGAAAAGATAGCATGAGATGAGGTCCCATGGGGGCTATAAGGATAGGGCGTTTATTTTTCAAATTTCACTGTTAACTCAAGCCGATTGTCCTAGTAGTTGGTTTTGGTGAAACTATATGACGCTGGTTGTCTCTCATACTGTACTGTCTCTCATATTTTTGGTAGAGAGTTAGTGGGGAGGATATTTTTAATATTCTTCCCAAAGAATGGACATTGATATGTCCAAAGCTCCGCCAATTTATGTAGATGCATAACAATATGATTATTATCTATAGTTATTATATTACAAATTGCTTTTTCATATCATATACAGTTCAATAGTTATTTTCTTAGTCTATATTATGTAAATTCATCTATAACTTTGCTGTATTGTAAGTTATTGTATATAAGTGTATAAGCCAGTATATATTGTAATCTACATAAATAAAGTACTCAATCAATCAATCAATCAATCAATCAATCAATACTGTGCCGTTCTCACACCCTCACCCCAACAAAACAGTAATAATAGTCAGTAGTCGACAGTAATCGGCTTGAGTTAACAAAATATCGGCTTCAAATTTGCGCCATTATAACGTGGACCTCACTATAGTGAGATGAGACACCAATCAGATAAGAAATTTGTCAATAAATACTTGGAATTGTGAGAATCAATAGGAGATAAATTATTTTCTAAGCAAGGGGAATGAGGATACATATTATAACTCATGTAATTTTTACCACTAGTGAAAGACTGAAAATCCAAACATAAATGATAACTTCATTTTTAGGGCCAAGCCACATGAAGCGTTCTTTCAAATGTTTTCAGACGAATCGGCTTGGCAGGAACCTCTCCGATTGGCCGATTGCCGAACGTCAACCCAATTAGCCTAGCCAATCGAAGAGTTTGCTGCCCTGCCGACTCGACTAAAAACACCTGACAAAACACTTCGTGTGGCTGGACCCTTAGAGTAGTATAGATGGAAAATACTGAGATATTGCGTATGAGGAAATCTAGAAAACAGATGGAAATAAATTGGAAGTTGTATTTATTCAAATGCTAATGAATTAATAATTATTATTAAACGAAAATCCAAATTAAATGCTGTAAATCACCCCGAAGACTTCTGCTACTGCAAATATTGACAACAGGGTAAACAGCTAGATGAAAATTCGATGAGCGCTTCTATTCAAAAATTATTTGTCAGCCCGGGAATCGAACCCAGCACCTCCCAATTGCCGGTCAGGAATGCTTACCCTTACACCGAACTGACAATCTCTGGATAGCAGCGGTCATTTTATACGAAGCCATAGCGGCCAGCAAGTCTACAGATGAAAAATAATGAGATATTGCATTTATTCAAATGCTGAAGAATTAATTATCATTAAACGAAAATCCCAATTAAATGCTGTAATTCACCCCGAAGACTTCTGCTACAGCAAATATTGACAACAGGGTAAACAGCTAGATGGAAATTCGATGAGCGCTACTATTCAAAAATAATTCATTAGCATTTGAATAAATGCAATATCTCATTATTTCTCTTCTGGCTGGCCGCTATGGCTTCGTAAAAATGAGCGCTGCTATCCAGAGATTGTCAGTTTGGTGTAAGGATGAGCATTCCTGACCGGCAATTAGGAGTACCGGGTTCGATTCCCGGGGTGACAAATAATTTTTGAATAGTAGTGCTCATCGAATTTCCATCTAGCTGTTTACCCTGTTGTCAATATTTTTGCAGTAGCAGAAGTCTTCGGGGTGATTTACAGCATTCAATTTGGATTCTCGTTTAATAATAATTACTTGGAGTTGTACCTAGTTCTGTGAACAGTAGACCTCGCGCTGTATGTTGAGCCTCAGCATCATGATGCTACTATACTCACTAATGACATTTGATCATTTGGAGGAGACGATAAGCCGTCGGTCCCGACTACCTATAAAGTAGTCGTCATCTCTCATTATCATCCCTCTCACTCATTACCCACGCACAAGCCTATGAGCTTATGTGGGCATTACCCTCAGTATTAATATTACTAGTAGTTCTGTGAACAGTAGACCTCGCGCTCAGTAAGTTACATTGACCTGTTGTTATATTTTCTCAAAAATTAATAAATAATTTATCAATTTAAAATGTCTAGAAAAAATCCTAAATGAACATAGAGCTCTCTGTTCTATCGTACCGTGACGTGTCGTCCCGGAATGTGAGTGTGACCGCTGTTATCAGGTCTGGCTGCAACTGTCTACAACGTTGATGGAAAGATACATTTTCAAGATGTTCGATGTTTTTGAACGAGTAGTATTATAGTCAACTGTCTACTAACGTTGATGGAAAGATACATTTTCAAGATGTTCGATGTTTTTGAACGGGTAGTATTATAGTCCACTAGACAGCTGATTTATGATGAATAATTCTTTAGTCTGATTTTTACTCCAATATTGGCGTATGAAGGAGGCTACTTTTTCCTTTAATATTATCCTTGAAATGCAAAATTTCCAAAAACCTAGTATATACGTCGACGCGCAATTTAAAAAGAAACATACCTGTCAAATTTCATGAAAATCTATTACCGCGTTTCGCCGTAAATGTGCAACATATAAACATTAAGAAAAATGCCAAACCGTCGACTTGAATCTTAGACCTCACTTCGGTCAATAATTACTTGGAGTAGTACCTACTTCTGTGAACAGTATACCTCGCGCAGTATGTTGAGCCACATTATGATGACACTACTATGCTCATAAATGATATTTGATCATTCGGAGGAGACGATAAGCCGTCGGTCCCGACTACCTAAAAAATAGTAGTCGTCATCTCTCATTATCATCCCTCTCACTCATTACCCACGGACAAGCCTATGAGCTTATGTGGGCGTCACCCTCAGTATTATTATTATTATCATCATCCTTATTGGAACCTTGAGACAAGGTAGCATTAAGAAGATATCCCATGATATAGGTCGTTTATGTTTCAAATTTCAAGCCGATTTTTGTCAACTCAAGCCAATTACTGTCAACTACTGTCATTTATTACTGTGTTGTTGGGGTGAGAGTATAATGTATCCATCATTCAACAAATCATATAGCGCTATCCTCGTCTACCTCTGCAACGTTGCCAGATCGTTTTTCAACAATGTAGGGAAACATTATCATCTTACTTAGGAAGATGTATCCGTCATATTTCCTATAGTGAGGTCCACGTTAAAATGGCAGTGTTGCTATCCTTGTCTATCATTCAACAAAGCAGATAGCTCTTTCTACCTCCGCAACGTTGCCAGATTATAATCAATTAACAAAATATTTCATCTCCATAATGAAAACCTATTATTGAATCATTAATGAATATAATATGATTCATTATTTTAAACAAGAATGAACAATTGATATTTCATCAGATATTCCGGTATCAGCTATCCTCTATAGAAGGCAGTGGCAAGCCAGAAAAGCGGTAACACTGTTCTCCTATCTTTCTCCACTGCCATTATAACGTGGACCTCTGATCCGACATCAAATGATCTGGATTTTCATTCTATTCATGAGTGTATTTCTCCTTAATTCATTTGTTTCTGTATTGGAATTGTTCTATTAAAAATGTACCGTGTGTATAAAAAAAAAGTAATCTAATAAATTTTAGTCTGAGACACAGTGCGATTGAGCCACATTTGTTTATAGGAAATGTTTGTATACGAAATACAGATTCTGTGAAATTACTTGGCCTAGAGCTAGATTTCAAGTTTGTGTGGGATGAGCATGTAAATGTAATAGTTAATAGAGTGAGTAGAGATCTTTTTGTGATAAGAAATATGGTAAAATTTGTACCATTATCTGTTTCAAAGATGGTTTACTTTGCATTGTTTCACTCCCATGTTGCTTATGGGATAGAGTTATGGGGAAGCACTGCAGATTTGCACTTCCAAAAAATATTTAAATTGCAAAAAAGAGCTATTCGCTATTTGGCTGGATTCAAATTTAATGAGTCATGTAGAGAGGCTTTCGTCTATTTGAACATTCTAACTCTACCCTCAATTTATATTTTCAAATTATTAGTCTTCATTCACGACCATATCTCAGATCTGGCCACAAACGCTGACATCCACAATCATAATACTAGAGGCAGAAATAAATTAGCTTTAAGACAGCACAGGCTTCAACTGTATGAGAAAATGCCTTCTTACATTGGTTCAAAGCTCTACAATAATTTACCAATTGAGCTGCAGTCCCTAACAAACAAGAATATATTCAAAAAGAAATTATACAGCTTTCTTGTTGCAAAAGCTTATTATAGTTTCAATGATTATTTTGCTCAGCTTTGTATTTTGTATTATTAGCTGTATTGTATTATTTTTTATTACGGCCGAAATTAAATTTGATTTGCTTTCTATGTTTTCAGATTATGAAGAAATTTCAGAAGAAGTGGACTTTGACAGCACAGAGCAGAGTGAGCCAGAGATGTGGCCTTCCGGCAACGCAACAGAAGTGGGTGGACTTTCAACGGAAGAGTGTCCAAAGCCTGAGGGTGTTGAAGGGTCTAAGCCAATGGAAGAGTGTTTAAAGCCTGAGGGTCAGCCAAGGGAAGAGTGTCTAAGTCTAAAAGGGTCTAAGCCAATGGAAGAGTGTCTAAGGCCTAAGGGTGTTGAAGGGTCTAAGCCAATGGAAGAGTGTCTAAAACCTAAGGGTCAGCCAATGGAAGAGTTTCTAAAGCCTAAGGATGTTGAAGGGTCTAAGCCAATGGAAGAGTGTCTAAAGCCTAAGGGTAAGCCAATGGAAGAGTGTCTAAAGCCTAAGGGTGTTGAAGGGTCTAAGCCAATGGAAGAGTGTCTAAATCCTAAGGATGTTGAAGGGTCTGAGCCAATGGAAGAGTGTCTAAAGCCTAAGGGTGTTGAAGGGTCTAAGCCAATGGAAGAGTGTCTAAAGCCTAAGGGTCAGCCAATGGAAGAGTGTCTAAATCCTAAAGGTGTTGAAGGGTCTAAGCCAATGGAAGAGTGTCTAAATCCTAAGGATCAAAAAGGGTCTAAGCCAATGGAAGAGTGTCTAAAGCCTAAGGATGTTGAAGGGTCTAAGCCAATGAAAGAGTGTTTGAAGCCTGAGGGTCAGCCAATGGAAGAGTGTCTAAAGCCTAAGGGTGTTGAAGGGTCTAAGCCAATGGAAGAGTGTTTGAAGCCTGAGGGTCAGCCAATGGAAGAGTGTCTAAAGCCTAAGAGTCTAAAAGGGTCTAAGCCAATGGAAGAGTGTCTAAAGCCCAAGGGTCAGCCAATGGAAGATTGTCTAAAGCCTAAGAGTCTAAAAGGGTCTAAGCCAATGGAAGAGTGTCTGAAGCCTGAAGATCAAAAAGGGTCTGAGCCAATGGAAACGTGTCTAAAGCCTGAGAGTGTTGCAGGTTCTAAGCCAATGGAAACGTGTCTAAAGCCTAAGAGTGTTGCAGGGTCTAAGCCAATGGAAGAGTGTCCAAAGCCTCAGGGTCAGCCAATGGAAGAGTGTCTAAATCCTAAGGATGTTGAAGGGTCTAAGCCAATGGAAGAGTGTCTAAATCCTAAGGATCAAAAAGGGTCTGAGCCAATGGAAGAGTGTCTAAAACCTAAGGATGTTGAAGGGTCTAAGCCAATGGAAGAGTGTCTAAATCCTAAGGATCAAAAAGGGTCTGAGCCAATGGAAGAGTGTCTAAAGCCTAAGGATGTTGAAGGGTCTAAGCCAATGGAAGAGTGTCTAAATCCTAAGGATCAAAAAGGGTCTGAGCCAATGGAAAAGTGTCTAAATCCTAAAGGTGTTGAAGGGTCTAAGCCAATGGAAGAGTGTCTAAAGCCCAAGGGTTTAAAAGGGTCTAAGCCAATGGAAGAATGTCTAAAGCCCAAGGGTTTAAAAGGGTCCAAGCCAATGGAAGAGTGTCTAAAGCCTAAGGATGTTGAAGGGTCTAAGCCAATGGAAGAGTGTCTAAAGCCTAAGGGTCAAAAAGGGTCTAAGCCAATGGAAGAATGTCTAAAGCCCAAGGGTTTAAAAGGGTCCAAGCCAATGGAAGAGTGTCTGAAGCCTAAAGGTCAAAAAGGGTCCAAGCCAACCATGTGTGACAAAGAGACGAAGCTCTACAGCTGTGCTACATGCGGTCATAAAACCACCAGACTCGTTAATCTCAAGGTACACATTAGAAAACACACTGGAGAAAAACCATTCAGCTGTGAGATTTGCGACAAAAAGTGTGCCACCTCGAGTCAACTGAAAGTACATATTTTCAGACACCATAGTGAAAATCGTTTTGCCTGTGAATTGTGTGATTTCAAATGTGCCCAAAATAGTGAATTTAGAACGCATGTCAAGTCTCATACTATCGAAAAACCGTTCAGCTGTGAATTTTGTGGTCTCAAGTTCTCGTATTCGGGCTATTTGAGAATGCATCTTCTATCTCATGATAATCTTAAAACAATTCAGGACTCACAATCTAATAATAATCTTAAAACAACTCAAAACTCGCAACTCGTGATAGCTGATACAGCCACACTTATTATTCCTGATAGCTGATAATCTATCATTTGTGTGACGGAAACACTGGGATTTTGTCAAAAATATCAATCATTTATTGTGGAATAACAAACATTTTTCAACACCAATGCTATCATCTTCAGTTTAAGTATCTTAAAACAACTCAGGACTCACAATCTCATAATAATCTTAAAACAACTCAAAACTCGCAACTCGTGATAGCTGATACAGCCACACTTATTATTCCTGATAGCTGATAATCTATCATTTGTGTAATGAAATCTCTGGAATTTTGTCAAAATACTTATTTTAGAATAATTGTCAAATTTATGGTTGTGCATTCAATATTTTTTTTTCTTTTTCCAATCAATTGGACAGGTTCTTAGGACATAATCTATGCAATTGAAATATTTTTATCAGCTTCTGTTAGCTAACAATAGGGCTTCAAAAGTCACTTTTTTGAGGCAGATGGTACACATACCCTACAAAAACTACTGGACAGAAAAATTTGAGAAAAATATGCAAGTCTCTTCTTCAATATAGCAAAAATTACGTCAAATTTGTTTTTGAAAATCTGAAGCCGGAATAAAAAGCAAAAAATCTGGCGTGGCGCACTCACACAACTTTCCTTGCCGTTATGAGAATTGATCACCTGACGCTAGTGTTCACGCGCATCTCAAGTTTACTTATAAACAAAGATCTGAGCCAGCTGGTGACAGGACAATAACGCTGGAGACACACGAAGTATGGTATCTCTTCATAGTGAATGATTCAATAGAATCAACAGTTTGCAATTATTTAATAATCACATTTTCTCGAATTTTGAGATTATTTTCAATTTTAGGTGAAAATGTTGCTGAACATTAATTGTAGAGATTTTCATGCTCAATCTTTTCCACTCGAATTTTTTTGATTAAATTGTATCTGAAGCCTGATAATTGGGAATCTAAAATCAAACTTTGAATAGATGGGGCGGAGCTCCTGAAATTTTTACAGATATTGGACTAGAGGCAGTTGATAGAGCTTATCAATAACTATTTTAGATATAAATTTGATCAAAATCGTTGGAGCCGTTTTCGAGAAAAATCGCGAAAAACCCTGTTTTTGACAACATTTTCTCCATTTTAGCCGCCATCTTGAATTGCATTTGATCGAAATTGTTCGTGTCGGATCCTTATATTGTAAGGATCTTAAGTTCTAAATTTCAAGTCATTCCGTTAATTGGTAGATGAGATATCGTTTACACAGACGCAAATACACTCATACACACACACACACACACACACACACACACACACACACATACAGACCAATACCCAAAAACCACTTTTTTGGACTCAGGGGGCCTTGAAACGTATAGAAATTTGGAAATTGGGGTACCTTAATTTTTTTCGGAAAGCAATACTTTCCTTACCTATGGTAATAGGGCAAGGAAAGTAATGAAACGTATAGAAAACATGAAATTAGGGTACCTTAAATTTTTTGGAAAGCAATACTTTCCTTACCTATGGTAATAGGGCAAGGAAAGTAAAAATTGTCTTCAAATTTGAATTGAAACATGTGTGATCATTAAAATAATGCTCTTCATCTAATGTAATGTAAATAAATTATAATGCGTTTACACCAGAGTTTAAAACAAAAGTTTTCAACATAAGTTAATAACATTTTCTTTTTGCTGCTAGTTTTGTTTTCAACAAAAGTTAATAAATTTGTTACGTGTTTTGTCTTTAGCTGTAGCTATTAGGGAACAGCTGTAGTTGTAGGGTATGGATGCTGGGCGAGGGGGTTGCGGGGATGATAGTAACCTGTTATTAACAAAAGTTACCGACTCTCGATGGATAACTTAAATTTTGTTAATAACAAGGAATTTTCTGTTGAAAACACATGTTATCAACTTTTTTCAAGAGAATTTTTTGTCGATTCAGTCAAGTTGACAACTTTTTATTAATAACTCATGTTATCAACTCCGGTGTATACGCAACTCAACATGATGTTATTAACTTTTGTAATTAACATCAGTTCATAACAAAAACGTAAAAAAACTTGTCTTGTGTTATTAACTCCGGTGTAAACGCAGCTTAAATGAACTATATTGCTGAAGAAATTATAATATTCTTGATTGAAAAAAAATAATTTTAAAATAGTTGAGAATATTTTTATCAGATGGAAAGATTGAAACTGGATAAATCATCATAACACATTCAAGCGTGAACTGACTTTATTAACACATAAGTAAGTTTTTGATCTTAGAGAAAACAAATAAAAGTTTTTAAGAGTAAATTATGATTCAACTGTGAATTGTGATTCAACTGAATCATCTATAACAGGTGACATCAAATCCTACTTGTGGATGAGAAAACTGCGTGAGGTCTACTGTTCACAGAACTACTAGTAAATAACAATAACTTGATAGCCTACGACTCGACTCTACTCCCTTAGCTCGAGGCTGTCTTAGCATAGTAGTGGTAGAATAGAGTGAGAAGCGTTGGTGGGGGAAGGCAAGTGGTAGAGTACTATACCACTCTACTTTACTAAAAACTAGTACTCCATCATGAACGTTTTCATTGGGAGAGTTCACAAGATAGTACTTGCCCAGGAAACTCTACCACTAACTATTCATGGTAGAGTACTAGTTTAGTAGAGTGGGATAGTACTCTACCACTTGCCTTCCCCCACCACCACTACTCACCCTACTCTACCACGACCATGCTAATGAAAACAGTCTCGAGCTGGTAGAGTAGAGTCGTGCCGTAGGCTATCAAGTTTAATGAGTAGTGTTATTTATTGAAAAGTATTAATTTATGAAAGTATTAATAAGAGTGTTTAAGTGTAAATTTATTAAAAAGTATTGCCATTTCAAGGTTAGTTCTGTTCAATAGACAATACACTTTACCTACTATTCTCAATTGTAGTGAAAACAGTCACTCAACCAATTATGTAGAGTAGAGTTAGACAACATACTTTACCTACTATTCTCAATTGTAGTGAAAACAGTCACTCGACCAATTAAGTAGAGTAGAGTTAGACAACATGCTTTACCTACTATTCTCAATTGTAGTGAAAACAGTCACTCGACCAATTAAGTAGAGTAGAGTTAGACAACATGCTTTACCTACTATCCTCAATTGTAGTGAAAACAGTCACTCGACCAAGTAAGTAGAGTAGAGTTAGTTCGGTAGAGTTAGTATGCCAGTTACGCGACCACTAACTCTATTAGTGAAAACCAGGCTTAATCATTGAAAGAATAAGATGTTGATGCTCAAGATATGGCAGCTGTTGCCATGAAACCTGTTTCTGTAATTTAAATTCAATTTAGAATAAATATAGTGGTACTAGCCGTAAGGCTCGCTTCGCTCGCCATATCCGTCTAGCCAGGGGGCTCCGCCCCCTGGACCCCCGACTGGATAGTCCAAGAATGAGATCAGCAGGCTCGCTTCACTCGCCTGCATTTTTATCATATGTTAGGACAATCCAGTCGGGGGTCTAGACTAAAAGGTCTGGCTAAACGGATATGGTGAGCGAAGCGAGCCTGACAGCTAGTAATATAATATTCCCAGGAATAGCTCTGATTGAAGTAGTAGTGCCCAATCAATTTTTCCGCGATAAATGCATTTCAATCTTCAACTTGGTGCCAACCTAACAAAGTCAACTCAACTTAATGCCAACCTGACAAAATTATTAATTTAGTTGTCAGTTAACAACTGTTTCGAAGAGGTACTCTATCTAGATTATAGTTCTATAGTAACATATGATGTGGACATTTCAATATTATAATTAAGAGATTGGGAGAAGAAGAATATACATGCTAAAAGACGAACATTAAACCCTTAAAAACAACCCTTAGGGTTAAAATATTGCCAAAAGATTTCTTAGTGCGCCTCTAAAGGGCCAACTGAACATACCTACCAAATTTGAACGTTTTTGGTCCGGTAGATTTTTAGTTATGCGAGTGAGTGAGTGAGTGAGTGCCATTTCGCTTTTATATATATAGATTGACTTCAACGTCTTTCAATCCACCAATGATCCGATGTTTTGTATAGAATGTTTTATCACATTAGTTTCATCTGTAACATAAATAAAACAAATCTACTCACTTCATATTTCATTTCTCTCCTTATGCATGACCCGAGATCTGTATTGAATATGTCTGAAAATGGACCTGACTTGGTCCTTGTCATATAGTGAGGTCCACGTTATAATGGCAGTGGAGAAAGAAAGGAGAACAACGTTGCCGATCCTCTGTCTTGTCAATGCCTTCTATAGACGGTAGCTGATACAGGTTTATTGATGTAATATAAACTGTTCATTCTCGTTTAAAAAATTCAATTATATTTTATCAAGCAAGAAATTATATTTTTCAATAATTTCATAGTGAATTTTCATAATTGAGATGAAATATTTTGATATTAATTATCAATTCTACATTGTTAAAAGACAATCTGATTAATAAATCATCCAGATTTGGTTGATATTCGGGCTATGGATTGAGGTTGACCTAACAAGTGTTGTGCTATAATATGAGACGTTTCGCTACAATACAGGGTGAGTTATTCACTCAAACATAAAATCTTTCCTCCACTCTCAGATCAGAAACATCACTCATCTTCAAATGCTTATAACTCAAGAATAGGAGTGAATTTCGCCAATGTGATGACATCTTATTGTTCCTCTCGTCAAGAACTATACGGATAAGGCGAGCGAAGCGAGCATGCCGGCTAGTACAATATTATAAATGTGGACACTTATATCTCCCAACAAAAAAGCTTACATGTTCCTGTCCAATATGTATTTATACATTCCAATATAGAGTAGTTTTACTGCCCAAAATACAGGGTGTTCTGAAAAAAGGTGGCCAAAAGTCAGGGCGTGATTCCTCACATCAAAAGAAGGAAAAACGTTCTAATCAACATAGGTTCGAAAATGTTTGGTTACCAAGTTATACAGAGTGGAAGATTTCGTTCCCCTGCTGAAACGAAGCCCTACGGGTATTTGTTGGCTGTAAATTAAGATGTAAAATTTAGCGTACTTTATGTAAGATGAACTGGAAAATTGAATAAAAACGTTTCGAGACCGTTAGCTACAGTAATTTTTAAGATATGTGACGAAATACGCGAAACTTGGTCCCGAAAAACAAGTTCCTTTAATGTTTGAAGCAGATTTCGATCAAATGCAATTCAAGATGGTGGCTAAAATGGCAAAAATGTTGTCAAAATCAGGGGTTTTGCGATTTTCTCGAAAACGGCTCCAACGATTTTGATCAAATTTATACCTAAAATAGTCATTGATAAGATCTATCAACTGCCTCAAGACACATATTTGTAAAAATTTCAGGAGCTCCTCCCCATCTATGCAAAGTTTGATTTTAGGTTCCCAATTATCAGGCTTCAGATACAATTCAAACAAAAAATTTCACGTGGAAAAGATTGAGCATGAAATTCTCTACAATTAATGTTCATAAAAGAAATTTACTCACAGGAGCTACTTTTAATAAATTAATAAAAACAATATAAAAATCTTGAAGTACGCCACTTCGCCATCTCCTAGTTACGCCACTGGAGCTACATGTAGCTCTGCTACATAAAATGAGTGTTAAATCTACTTATAGCAGAGCTACATCTAGCAGAGCTATATTATAAAGCTTAATACATACAGAAATTTAATTTTGCCACGCGGTAATATTGAATGTTGATTGTAATAATGAAATTGAACAAATCAATACATCTCGATAAATTAGTATTCGTTGAACGATGACGTAGCATAAACTATCCTGATATGAAAAAGAGCTCATCGTGACAAACAAATAATTTAGGTTCCAGATATTCCCAATTCCGCCTAGCCACATATTTCGAGCTCCGGATATTTCCAATTCCGCTGGCTGACAAATATGCCGAGTTCCACCACTACTTCCGTAAACAAAGCCGTAGTGCATTCGTGTGACGTCAGCACAGGTAGGGCTACACCAATAAAAATTCGTTAATCTATATCAGCTAGTGTTTTTATTGGTGTAGGATCCCTACCTTTACTGACGTCACAAGAATGCACTACGGCTTTTGTTCATGGAGGTAGTGATTCCACCCAGCAACAGTTTTTAAACATAGGACATTAATTTAACATGGATATTTTGAGTTCCAGATATTTCCAATTCCGCGGTCCCACCGGTGTTATCCAGTATGTAACGACAATCTGAGACGAAAAAATTGCAAAGATTCAGTGTCGCCGTTCCACTTTGGATTTGCCAGCTGATTGAAAATCGATTTCGATAGTCGACTATTCTTTAAATGATTTTCTTGACCTTCGTAATTTAGTCAACTTTCCAAATTGGTTTTGGTTATGATAACACAAGACTGGATAAGAATCTAATATCAACACTTCTCCAAACTCCAAAGTTTAAAATGTGAAAGTGATGACACGCTGTCAGAATTTCTAAATCTGCTCAAAATATTACATTGCAACATCAGTAATGTATGGGTCTACAAGATGTTTTTGACATTTCGTAAGTTATTGTGCTAAGTATTTCTTTAGATTTATTTCATGAAATTCATTTTAAAACGTGACGTGATCGATAATGCGTGTTTTAAATTTATAATCTAGTCAGAAGTGTTAATACAACATGGCTTGGACGGTGAGAAAGCCGTGTTTGGAGGTTATGTCCAAGAAAATAGCCATAAGCAGTCAACTCAATCACTTTAGAAAAGATAAACTGTGCAATATTCATTCCAGTCAAATTGTTCGACACAAATGCACACATACAATTAACGTTGATGAACTGTTAAGTGACTTCAACAAGCAGCAGTGTGTCGAAAGACTTCAGAAACTATCAGTTCCCAACGTCACCTCAAAACAGCCAAAAATTAAAGCTGCTGTTCTGGTTCCTCTTTGTATTGTAGACTCCCAACTGTCTCTGCTGTACACTTTGAGAAAAAGTAATTTACGTAAACATCGTGGACAGGTATCCTTTCCCGGTGGCGTCCAAGATAAATGTGATAATCACCTGATAGCTACCGCACTTCGAGAGGCTGAAGAAGAACTCAATATTCCTCCGAATTTAGTGGACGTTTGGGGCTGTGGGAAACCGATAATCGGAACCGAATTTAGTGTTCTACCAGTTTGGGATTTATTGGTGATGTTAACAAGCTCGACATCAAACCAAATCCTAGCGAAGTTGAGCTAATGTTTACGTTATCACTCTCGCATTTTTGTGACAGTGCTAATTGTAGGTATACTCGTTTTCGGTTCAAAAATATGGGGACCTATGTGATGCCAGTGTACTTGAATCGGACTTGTCGAATTTGGGGCATGACAGCTGCTATAACCCACATCATGCTAAGTGCTCTCTTACCTGACAAATACAACCTCCAATTGACAAAAAACACTGGTTACTGATAGTAAGTTATAACTGATTTAACTCAGGTTGTGAACAAAATTTACTGCCAAACTTTTATTCTCAAGTAGAGTCTCGAAGTAGAACCTAAAATTATTACCAGTCGGGCTCATGTGACTTGATTAATCATATTTAAAATGGATTTCTCAATCAATTCATAAAATTGATAATTTGCAAACATTAGTGCCGGTTGCACAAAAGCTAGTTAATTTTAACCGTTATTAATTTCACTAGAACCAATCAGGGAAACCGTCTTCTAAAAGGCCTTCTCTGATTGTTTCCCCGTTAAATCACGGTTAGAATTTAACCGGCACTTATGTCTACAGGTTATCAATTTTATAAATTGATTGAGAAATAGATTGGTGAATACAATATGATTAATCAAGTCACATAAGCCTGATTGGTAATAATTTTATTAATAATCATTAATAATGGAAAATATTAGGCCTAGGCCTAGGCCTACCAATCAGGCTCATGTGACTTGATTAAATATTTTTCAACCAATTTGAAAAGGATTTTTTAATCGATTTTCTAAAACTGATAACCTGCAGACATTAGTCTTGAAATTTATGAGTTTTGATCGTTGATTGGATGTAAAACAATCATAATAAATTATTTTAAATACAATTATTGTTCTAATTTAAATTGTTTTCTATCTCATAATTTTGAAACAGATTATCTATTAGGCCAACTCAACGTTGCATTGAGGTGAGTTTATATTAAATTTTGGTGCTGTTGGTTTGAAGAACAAGTATTGACAAAATAGTAAGGAATACATTTTTATTAAAATTAGGGAGAAAAACAGTTTTGGGTTTATCCTGTTGATTCTCTCCCAATCAATTATTTGATATTGTGATTATAGTGAGAAATAAATATGAATATTGATAAGGGGTAAAACATTTAAGTTTCATTTGATTACCGATACTGTACTGTCTTCTTGTGATATGTGAAGAGTTGTGTATCCAATGTACCTATGTACAAGTTTTTCTTCCAGAATCTAAATGAATAAACCAACTTCAAATTGATTACCTCAATTATTTTTAAAAAGAGCTTAACGTCAACGAATCACTTAATATCAAATAGGCTTACAAGTAATTAGTTTATGAAAATGCATCATGAATTTCATTTTCTAAGCATCCATAATGGAGGATACAGACTTCTTCTTTCGTGTCTGGGGCACACATAGTCAAATACTATTCCAAAATTTAGCCGCAGAAACTGCTTTGTCATTTCCTAAAATAATATCCTCTTTCCTGCAATCTATTTTCATATTTGGACAGGTCATGAGGTGTTCACAGACTACATCTAGCAACTAGATTTAGTATGTAAATGTATATTTATCTTGGATGTACAGAGTGGTCCGTTAATAGCCATGTATCAAACACATTTTATGGTTTTTCCTTTCTAAACCTATAGCAACTAGTGTCTTATTATCGTTATAAAGATATGAGATAACAAAGTACATAACGAAATTATGTTTATATTTCTTTCTTACAACGTGATAATAGGATGTCTAGTGCTAGGATTTTGGCAAGTAAGTTACCTAAATATTTTTATTTATTTATTTCATTGGCAATTACAGATCATAATTATAATATGATTGGGAGAAGACAACAGGCATAGCCCAAAACTGTCTTCTCTCAAATTTTTACAAATAAAAGTTTTAAAAAAGAATAAGGTTAAGATTTCACTTTCACTTCAAAAAGTCCAATTTCCACTTTAAAACTAATGACTAAACTAAAAATTTTGAATTTTGATACCGGTATTTGAAAACTGATTGAAAACAAAAATATTTCACTCAAATCTCTATAAATTAGAAATTTTTGAGTTATTTTGCAAAATTTTGAGCCAGAAAAGAAACACAACTTTACTATTAGCCAGCTGATATTGATAAGCTTCTCATAGAAATAAGAAAATGCAGGAGCCTTACTTGAATACTTGGAGTCAAAATTATTGTCACATTAAAAAAAATTGAAAATAAAAATAAAATTCCACAATACATTAAAAATAAACTCCATGGATGTTAAGGACATCTAACTTGACCCCTTAACTGGTAAAATGGGGTCTGGCAAACCCCAGGGAATGTTGTGGAGATGCCAGATCCCCATAGAAACAGTGTTTCTTGACAAGGAATTTACGTTTATGTTACTCACTTACAACGTTATTGTGAAAAACAGTATTTTCAGAAAAAGTAGACAAGGCCACCTAAATGGTAAGCTTCTTATAGAAATAAGAAAATGTAGGAGTCTCACGTGGATTAGTTGACCGAGCGAAGTGAGGTCTAAGATTCAAGTCGACGGTTTGGCATTTCTCTTAATGTTTAAATGTTTATATGTTGCGCATTTTCGGCGAAACGCGGTAATAGATTTTCGTGAAATTTGACAGGTATGTTCCTTTTTAAATTGCGCGTCGACGTATATACAAGGTTTTTGGAAATTTTGCATTTCAAGGATAATATAAAAGGAAAAAGGAGCCTCCTTCACACTCCAATATTAGAGTAAAAATCAGACTATAGAATTATTCATCATAAATCAGCTGACAAGTGTTTACACAGATGTGTGGAGAAGCGACCTCTATTACTGTATTTCCATAAGGTCTATAGTTCCAATCAGGTACTTGTGGATGAGAATACTACGTGTATTTAGCTCTGTGAACAGTAGACCTCACGCAGTATTCTCATCCACAAGTACCTGATTGGAACTATAGACCTTATGGAAATACAGCAATAGACTGGCTTCTCCACACATCTGTGTAATTACTTGTCAGCTGATTTATGATGAATAATTCTATAGTCTGATTTTTACTCTAATATTGGCGTATGAAGGAGGCTCCTTTTTTCTTTTATATTATCCTTGAAATGCAAAATTTCCAAAAACCTAGTATATACGTCGACGCGCAATTTAAAAAGAAACATACCTGTCAAATTTCATGAAAATCTATTACCGCGTTTCACCGTAAATGCGCAACTTATAAACATTTGAACATTAAGAGAAATGCCAAACCGTCGACTTGAATCTTAGACCTCTCTTCACTCGGTCAATTAATTTCAATTACAGGCTTAAACGGTTTCCCTTGCTGTGTTGTAAAAGTTGAAAAGTTTGTTTTATTTGAGTTTATTGTTAGATTATTTTCTTTCAAGTGTTTTATCAAGGTTTATTAATGATTGCTTTTCAATTTCTACTTGAAATTTTGCAGATATTTTCAAATTTGCATCATCTGCATAAAAAACCAGTTCACAGTTACCGCTAAGGTGTGGCGAGCCCTTAAGATAACTAATGAATAATAATAATAATGTCTCTGATCGAGGGTACAACACGACCAGAGGAGTTTATTCAAATTATAGACATGATTACAAAAAGCATATAAGCTACAATTATTTACAAAGTATTAATACAATTGGTTGATTATTTGCTGATCTAAGAAAATGTGGCCCCCGCTATATATGAATATGTGTCGGGATGCCACTAATTTTGCTATTTTTTAAGATTTCATGCCAAAAGTAAAAAATTCTAATAAAGATACATCTTGCCCTAGGATGGGACCTGAGATTTAACATTGGACATAGGATGTCTAGCACAATGAATTTTACAAGTAGTTTAACTAAATGAAAAGCTTTTCATAGAGATAAGAATATGCAGGAACCTTGTCTTCTTCGAGAATAAGGAAAAAATTGGAAAATGTTGAAGAACTCGAGACGGCTTATCAAGTTCCAGAAGGCTATATTATTATAAGCTCCCCAATCACCATGGAAAAAAGAAGATACGGGAGTCTTGTAATGTTGGAGAAATCATTGGATAATCATTCACTCGAGAATTGCCTGTTAAGTAACAGTAGGCTATAATGATAAGCTCCTTATAGAAATAAGAAGATACAGGAGTCTTGTTGTTTGAAGGCCTCCAAATGACAAATGAAATAAAGAAATTTTGAATAGAAAATTAATGCTGCAAGGCTTCTAGTCGAATTACATCAATAATTAAAAAAAATAAGTATCAACTGATGTAGCTTTCAATTGAAATAATTGAATATACTTGAATAAAAAAAATTATTATTGGAAATTGGACTTTTTGGAGTGAAAAGTGAAATCTTAACCTCATTATTTTGAATCTTTCATTTTGTAAAAATTTGGGAGAAGACAGTTTTGGGCTGTGCCTGTTGTCTTCTCCCAATCATATTATATATTACAATATTATGATTTGTGATTGTCAATGAAATAAAAAAATAAATATTATACATTTGTTACTTTCCTGTTTCATTTTCATTAATCCCAATATTTCGTCTTTTACTGATTACATAGAGCAGGACAGAAAATTAAAAATTCGCAAATTGAGGGTTGGTCATTAGAGGATCATTGTTAATTGATTGACAGATGTGGTCTTATAAGGTGATCCCTAGTTTTGAGTGCGGGGATTAACTGTGGAGTCTGACATCTATATATATAAAAGCGAAATGGCACTCACTCAATGACTGACTGACTGACTCACTCGCAGAACTAAAACTCTACCGGACCAAAAACGTTCAAATTTGGTAGGTATGTTCAGTTGGCCCTTTAGAGGCGCACTAAGAAATCTTTTGGCAATATTTTAACTCTAAGGGTGGTTTTTAAGGGTTTGAAGTTCGTCTTTTAGCATGATATTCTTCTTATTCTCTTAATTATAATTGAAAAATGTCCATACCATATGTTGATATAGAACTATAATCTAGAGAGAGTACCTCTTCGAAACAGTTGTTAACTGGTAACTAAATTAATAATTTTGTCAGGTTGGCATTAAGTTGAGTTGACTTTGTTAGGTTGACACCAAGTTGGAGATTGAAATGCATTTATCGCGGAAAAATTAATTGGGCACTGCTGCTTCAATCAGAGCTATTCCTCGCTTCGCTCGCCATATCCGTTTAGCCAGACTTTTAGTCTGGACCCCCGATTGGATCGTTCTAACATATCATAAAAATGCTCAAATGGAAAATGCAGGCGAGCGAAGCGAGCCTGCTGACCTCATTCTCGGACAATCCAGTCGGGGGTCCAGGGGGCGGAGCCCCCTGGCTTGACGGATACGGCGAGCCTGACGGCTAGTATTATAAAATTATATGCTTATTCTGGTTGACTCAAATAGCTGGATACAAAAGATAACATGCGAACTTGCAGATTACAAAATATAGCTGAACATAAACGACCTATATCCTATAGCACCTATATATTTGAGTTAACCAGTCAGCATCCGTAATTTTCTTATTAAGGATACCTTTCAAAGGATATGGATATATAAGGATATGGACGGATTTATAAGGTTATGGAAGGATTTATAAGGATATTCCTTTCTAAGGATCAAATTAGCTTCCTTCTACCTCCCCCCGCTCCGGCACCGAACAACTGGGGATATTCTTATTAGTCCACCACTTGAAGAGTACAGTGCCAGTCTAAACGGAATCTCTGTTTAAACTGGATTAAATCCATTTTATGTCTATAACTAAATATTTTATGTATACTAAAACATTGAAGATTAGACACATCAGCCATGAAGTCACATAAGCCATGAAATCTTCAAATTAACAAATTAATTATTACTGGATATTCGATTATGTAAATCTAAAGAGGTGAATTCCTGAACAAAGTATTCGCAGAGTAAGGCCTCAACTATACGAACGTAATAGACGCGCGGATTATTTTCAGTTAGTTTACAGGATACATGGTCATTTATAAGGAAATTATAAGAGACGCGCCCCATATGAAGAAGCAATGCTTTGTAAAAACGCGCGAAATAAATTCTGCGCGTCCATTACGCTCGTATAAATGAGGCAAGGACACTCTTGTAGTGTTAAGGCATTCCAAATCAATCAGCCAATCAGTGAGCTTCCTGCCTTGACGACTCTGAGAACGCCTAGTATGGTCTCACCCTTACAGAGGAACTCACATTCAAGCCGCACTGCTTGATTCAGAACTCTGGAATAATGCTAAAGTGAAGTCCACTTTATAATGGCAGTGTTTGATTAGCAATGGTATTGCTATCCTTGTCTATCATTCAACAAAGCGAAAAGCGCTATCTCTTTCTCGCTTTGCTCTGTTGCCTGATCGTTTTTTTACAATGTAGAATTGATAATTAATTAACAAAATATTTAATCTTGATTATGAAAATTCATTATGAAATCATTGAAAAATATTATTTCTTGCTTGATAAAAGTATAATTGATTATTTTAAACGAGAATGAACAGTTAATATTACATCAATAAACCTGTATCAGCTACCGTCTATAGAAGGCATTGACAAGACAGAGGATCGGCAACGTTGTTCTTCTATCTTTCTCCACTGCCATTATAACGTGGGACTCACTTTAGCATTATTCCAGAGTTCTGAAACAAGCAGTGTGGCTTGATTTTGAGTTGCTCTGTGAACACTATGTGAGTTGCTCTGAAAGGGCGACACCATACTAGGCGTTCTCAGAGTCGTCAGGGCAGGAAGCTCTCTGATTGGCTGATTGATTTGGAACGCCTTAACACTACAAGAGTGTCCTTGCCTCATTTATACAAACGTAATGGACGCGCAGAATTTACTTCGCGCGTTTTTACAAAGCATTGCTTCATAAGGGGCGCGTCTCTTATAATTTCCTTATAAGTGACCATGTATCCTGTAAACTAACTGAAAATAATCCGCGCGTCTATTACGCTCGTATAGTTGAGGCCTTACTCTGTGAATACTTTGTTCAGAAATTCACCTTTTTATATTTACAGAATTCGAACATCCAGTAATAATTAATTTGATAATTTGAAGATTTCATGGCTTATGTGACTTCATGGCTGATGTGTCTAATCTTCAATGTTTTAATTTATAACTAGTTAAGCAGTGGTTGGGTCATGTCAGAGGCCCTGAAATTGATCAGTTGCGACCTGAAAACTCTGACACCAGACCTGAGCCAGCCAGGTCACTCGATATTATTACTTTCCTTGCCCTATTACCATAGGTAAGGAAAGTATTGCTTTCCGAGAAAAATTAAGGTACCCCAATTTCTATACGTTTCAAGGTCCCCTGAGTCCGAAAAAGTGGTTTTTGGGTATTGGTCTGTATGTGTGTGTGTGTATGAGTGTATGTGCGTCTGTGTACACGATATCTCATCTCCCAATTAACGGAATGACTTGAAATTTGGAACTTAAGGTCCTTACGATATAAGTATCCGACACGAACAATTTCGATCTGATGCAATTCAAAATGGCGGCTAAAATGGCGAAAATGTTGTCAAAAGCAGGGTTTTTTGCAATTTGCTCGAAACGGCTCCAACGATTTTGATCAAATTTATACCTAAAATAGTCATCGATAAGCTCTATCAACTGCCACAAGTCCCATATCTGTAAAAATTTCAGGAGCTTCGCCCCATCAATGCAGATAGATTCCCAATTATCAGGCTTCAGATACAATTGAAACGAAAAAAATCAAGTGGAGTAGATTGAGCATGAAAATCTCTACAATCAATGTTCAGTAACATTTTCACCTAAAATTGAAAATAAGCTTTAAAATCGAGAAAATGTGATTATTCAATTGCAAATTATTGTTGATTCTATTAAATCATTCACTATGAAGAGATAGCAGACCTCATGTGTGTCTCCAGCGTTATTGCCCTGTCACCAGCTGGCTCAAATCTTCGAATAGTAGACTTGAGATGCGCGGGAACACTAGCGTCAGGTGATCAATTTTCATAACGGCAAGGAAAGTTGTGTGAGTGCGCCACACCAGATTTTTATTATTAGCAAGGTCTATAAAAACCTCTATTTATAGACCTTGGTTATAGGAATTATCATTATTCTGACATATCACCTGTCATTTGAGTGATACTCAAAATGTGATGTACCATGGTGACGATTGTGAATAAATGGATAATAGGAAAACTAACTGCATAATAATATTATAAACCCAATCATTTTTGAAAGAATATTTTTTATTGCTTAAAAGAAAAGTTCTCATGACAAATAATTCTTTCTCTTCTTTACAAGCTAGTTTTCACACAGAGGCCCGGTTGCACAAAATCCTGTTGAATTCTAATCGTGATTAAAATGTCACAAGCACCAATCAGAGAAGGCTTTCTTGAGAAGAATGCTTCTCTGATTGGTTCTCGTGGCATGATTAAAATTTAACAGGCTTTTGTGCGACCGGCACAAAATCTATTTGAAACATAAATATGAGGCCAGTTAAATAGAACAATTTATTACACAATTTACCTTGAATGGTTTGTAGTAATATTAATAGATCTCATAGTGATATTATGGTAGAAATCCATATAGACTAGAAATACTTGAATTTTTCACTGATTCATTCTAAAAAAATCAAGGTACTAGTTTCAGATGTTACCGGTATATAGTACACCAAAATTTGAAATAAGGCCAGTTAAATAAAACAACAATTTATCACACAATTTACCTTGAATGGTTTGTAGTAATATTAATAGATCTCATAGTGAGATTATAATTGAAATCCATATAGACTAGAAATACTTGAATTTTTCACTGATTCATTCTAAAAAAAAGATACTAGTTTCCGATGTTACCGGTATATAGTACACCAAAATTTGAAATAAGGCCAGTTAAATAAAACAACAATTTACCTTGAATGGTTTGTAGTAATATTAATATATCTCATAGTAATAAGTTTGGTAGAAATCCATATAGACTAGAAATACTTGAATTTTTCACTGATTCATTCTTAAAAAAATTGAGATACTAGTATCAGTTGTTACAAATATCTGGTACACCAACACTTGTACCTTGATTCTTCAACAAATGGTTGGGATAAATTCAAATCATTTTACTCAATAGGTCTGACTTGATTAGATTTTTTTCTTAATCAATCTTCTCAACAAATTTTCCTGATTCAATTAGTAATCAACAATTTAATCCTTCAAAATTCTTCTATAAATAAATTATTGTGACGAATTAAAAGCATTTTTTTTTGTAGTTGAGAAGTTGATATTGTGGTAATTATTCATATTGGATGAAAAAGACTAAGAAATTGTCAAAAACCACAGATTAATTGATACTAAGAAAGACCGGTTTCGGTTATTACACCATTGTCAATCTCTGATAAACTTCAACTCAACAGAGTTTATCAGAGATTGACAATGGTGTAATAACCGAAACCGGTCTTTCTTAGTATCAATAAATCTGTGTTTTTTGACAATTTCTTAGTCTTTTTCATTCAATAAGAATTAAAAGCATTTTACTCAATAGGCCTGACTTGATCAGAACTTTCTCAATTCTTCCCAACAAGTTTCCCTGATTCAATAATTAGTAATCAACAATTCAATCCTTCAAAATTCTTCAATAAATACATGGTTGTGACGAATTCAAATGATTTTACTCAATAGGTCATACTTCATTAGAATTTTCATTCAACATTTCACAACAAATTTAGCTGATTAAATCTGTAATCAACAATTAAATCAATCATCTTCAAAACTCAGGTCGTCGGTCTACACTCCAAATCAATCACCATGTGTTCAATATATGGAGCATAGGATTTAACATGATGCACATTATTCACAGAAACAATCCACGGATTCCTGTGGATTTCAGATAGAATCCTGCCGAAACAATGTGTAGTATGTAGAGCCCAGATGAACCATTCATACTTTTTCCAAGACAATCCACTATTTGTGTCTTTGATTAGCAGTAGATCCACTTTTTTCTCTTGAAAAATTTGGTTGATTCTTGAGTTATCAAGGGACACTGATGTATTTTGAGAAATGGTTGCAGTATCATCTAGAGAAATGGATAAATTTGGGTTAGTTTGAGGAATTATTGCAGTGTTATCTGGGGAAACTGATTTAGTTTGAGGAATTGTTGCAGAATTATCTAGAGAAATGGATATATTTGGTTTAGTTTGAGGAATTATTGCAGTGTTATATAGGGAAACTGATTTAGTTTGAGGAATTGTTGTAGAATTATCTTGGGAAACTAATATATTTTGATCAGTTTTATTTTGGGAAACCAGTTTGAACGACAAATCATTAAGGGGAAAGTTCGAGGGGGACTTGATGCCTAGTCTATCAAGTATCTTCACACATGTTTCACATTTGAAAACTGCACACACATGTGTGTGATCTTCACACTCACAATCTCTGTCACCTTGTTTCGTGTTCACATTTTCGTGTACATGCAACACTCCACCAGTATCTGATTTCAAGGCTAGACAGGCAACCTCCCAGGAATCCCTACTGGTAGGAATAAGTCCTAGGTTGACTCTATCCGCGACATTTCTAGGGCAAACTAATCGATTGTCGCCTTCATGTATTGTGCACTTATGGTCGACTTTGTTCAGTTTTAGATTTTGTTTCAGTGATTGTATGGAAGAAGGGTTCCATTCACAGGCATGCAGATGTTGGCAGTTGGATTTCACTAGGAAGGGCAGAGTGAAATACCCGATTCCCGCGAATAGGTCGACGATTGTTTCCCCCCTACAATCCAGCTTCGCCACACGGTGTCTCTCACTCACATTACCTCGACTGAACATACATTTGGTCGTGTCCCACGTGTAGATTACACCGTTATCTTTAAACCGAACCAGATTTGACTCCCCAAAAACAACTCTGACTCGTGGTGTACGAAATTTATCTCTCTCAACACTCCCCTTAATAGCGACGTTCGCCACCCCAAAAACATCGGCCACAGTTTTCCAAAGTTGAGCGCCAGCTTTTGACCAGTCGCCATCTTGGAAGTGCTTCTCGTTGAAGAGTACACAGTTGTCGAACTTCTCCCAGGAGGTGGGGATTTGGGCTGCTAGTTGTTCCCGCCACAGCCCTAGGCTGAGCATCAGTTTGGTGACCCTTGAACGGAGGATTTGTTTTGAGTTTAGAGCGGTGGATGTGCTACGTTTTGTACCGATCTGTGGTTCTGGTATCTGTGAATAGAATAAACAAATTGATATTAACTTATGAGGGCTACCCTTAGGGCCGGTTTCCGAGCTCGGGATTTAGTCAAGTTCTATGCTTTAAACAGCTGGAGTCAGAAAATTGGCTTTCCGAAATGGGGCATAGTCGCAGTCTATGTTTAGAAAATTGAACACAAAATAAAGAGAAAATAGTGTACAGTTTCAGCTATTTTGAATTATTTAGGAATGTTTCATTTCGTCAAGGGAAAACGTTTCCAATTATAGAAATGAGAAAACAAAGATTATCATAAAAACTGTGACTATGCCCAGTTTCAGAAGGACAATTTTCTGACTCCAGCTGTTTAAAGTCTAGAACTTAGGCTCAACTCACACTTAAGCAACTCAGGTCGAGAAGAGACTCGACTCTAGTCGAGAGCATGTGTTTTCAAATGGTGACACTCAGACCAGTCGATTCTAGTCTCCGCGACTGTCACCATTTGAAAACACATGCTCTCGACTAGAGTCGAGTCTCTTCTCGACCTGAGTCGCGTAAGTGTGAGTTGAGCCATAACCAAATCCCGAGCTCGAAAACCGGCCCTTGAGGTTTTAATAAAAGGTACTTATATTTTCTATTTCCTGATAAACAAATTTATTATTTCACCTGAATACTAATAAAAACTCACAGAAATTTATACAAGAGAATGAAAGATAATACATTGATGTTGTCAATACCACTATACTTGTTCAAAAATAATTTAAATTACAAAACCAGGTTTCATGGTATCTGTGAATAGAATAAACAAATGAATTATTCATTTCCTGAATGCTAATAACCCTACAATAAAAAAATCACAGAAGTCTATACAAGTGGAATGATAGAAAGAATAATATATTGATGTTGTCAATATCACTATACTTGTTCAAAAATAATTTAAATTACAAAACCAGGTTTCATGGTATCTGTGAATAGAATAAACAAATTATTATTCATTTCCTGAATACTAATAATCCTACAATAAAAAAAACACAGAAGTCTATACAAGTGATTGAAAGAATAATACATTGTTGATGTTGTCAATACTACTATACTTGTTCAAAAATAATTCAAATTACATAACCAGGTTTCATGGTATCTGTGAATAGAATAAACAAATTAATTATTCATTTCCTGAATACTGATAACCCTACAATAAAAAAATCACAGAAGTCTATACAAGTGGAATGATAGAAAGTATAATACATTGATGTTGTCAATATCACTATACTTGTTCAAAAATAATTTAAATTACAACACCAGGTTTCATGGTATCTGTGAATGGAATAAACAAATTAATTATTCATTTCCTAAATGCTAATAATCCTACAATAAAAAAAACACAGAAGTCTATACAAGTGATTGAAAGAATAATACATTGTTGATGTTGTCAATACTACTATACTTGTTCAAAAATAATTCAAATTACATAACCAGGCATCATGGTATCTGTGAATAGAATAAATAAATGAATTATTTGTTTCCTGAATGCTAATAACCCTACAATGAAAAATCACATAAGTCTTTACAAGACGTGATTGAAAAAAAGACAATGATGTTCTCAATACAAGTATATTACCATAGAGAAACAATAGCATAAGTAGATATCCCACGGTATAGGGCGTTTATGTCGCAACTTTTACTGTTATCTCAAGCCTATAGTTCACGTAGTTCTTTCCCATGAAGCTTTATGACACTGGTAGTCTCTCATATTGTGCCGTTCATACACTCTTACCCGGTCAAAACAGAAAAAACGACAATAATCGGCTTGAGATATATCACGTACACCCTGAGTAGCTTCAGAGGTGGGTGATTGATACCCAGGTGTTGCTCCTGGATGACTTCGCTCAGTCGTAATGTGGGCGGGGAAAGGAGGCAAGTCGAAGTTCCTCTTCCTTCTTCTTTGATCCTTAGCTGGCGTGAACAGCACCTCCTGGTGCTTCTGACGGCGTGAAGGTCGCTCTCTTCTCTGATGACACCACTTTGATGTAATCTTGTATCGGCCTTACGGCCTCGGTTCCGCTCCAGTGAAGTAGGAAAAGGAAGGACAGACAGGATAGGGACGGCAGACAACGGTCCGCTGTGCCCTGGGGAGAAGGAAGAATAGGGACGGCAGACAACGGTCCGCTGTGCCCTGGGGAAATGGGAGGACAGGGACGGCAGACAACGGTCCGCTGTGCCCTAGGGAGATGGGAGGACAGGGACGGCAGACAACGGTCCGCTGTGCCCTGGGGGAATGGAAGGACAGGGACGGCAGACAACGGTCCGCTGTGCCCTGGGGGAATGGAAGGTCAGGGACGGCAGACAACGGTCCGCTGTGCCCTGGGGAAATGGGAGGACAGGGACGGCAGACACGGTCCGCTGTGCCCTAGGGAGATGGGAGGTCAGGGACGGCAGACAACGTCCGCTGTGCCCTGGGGGAATGGGAGGACAGGGACGGCAGACAACGGTCCGCTGTGCCCTAGGGAGATGGGAGGTCAGGGACGGCAGACAACGGTCCGCTGTGCCCTGGGGAAATGGGAGGACAGGGACGGCAGACAACGGTCCGCTGTGCCCTGGGGGAATGGAAGTCAGGGACGGCAGACAACGGTCCGCTGTGCCTGGGGAAATGGGAGGACAGGGACGGCAGACAACGGTCCGCTGTGCCCTAGGGTGATGGGAGGTCAGGGACGGCAGACAACGGTCCGCTGTACCAGGAGCAGGAGGGTTGTGAGCGGAATGCTGTGGACTGGGGCTCGTCCGGCGTTTAAATACTCCCCCAAAGTGGAGGGGATGGAGTTGTGCCGCCGTCAGAGGCGGTGGAAATCTTCTCAATGCGCGGAAGATGATGCGCCATCGGTACCTTCCTTATCTCCGCGGTCGGCTAGCCTTGCTGATAGCCGAGCGCCTATCAATAATATTATTTATTATTTTCTCGTCACAATTTTACTTTGTGACACCCACTCCTACTTGGGGGGGGGGGGTGTTCGGAGCCCTCTATGGCACCACCTTAAAAGGCGTGAGCCATCTAGGCATCACCTTAAGAGGTGTACACCTCCCAGGCATCACCTTTAGAGGTGTATGCCACTCACTATGATCATCATCTACACCCGGTCCACCAGGTACATATTCACATCGTCCATCTGGAAATTGGACTTTTATGCGTGGCTTGCCAGCCGTTTACGCTTACCAGGTGTTGAGACTCGGTGACACAACACTGGATCCTTATTCCTTGAGAGTCCTGGTCTGGGATCCTGGGACTGTGAGACTACTTCCTTGATGGTCAAAGACTGTGTGGCTCTTCTACAACCATATCAATGGGGTGTGGTACTAACTTTTCCACATCACTCTCGGAGCTACCACTTGTATTGGTGGCTGGGGCATGAATCGTGGCCTGCCGTTCATACTCAGTCATCTCATCCCTGTGATCCATCACAATGTTGCCCCAGGATTCTTGCCTTGGAATATATGACATCTCTGCCTTCTATCAATCAAGGCATTGGGTTCGACTCTGTTCAAACAAAACTGCATGAATATCCTTTTGTCGCGATCCTTGTGTCCTGAGATTCGGATTGTACAGCTGATATTGTTGGGACTGCTGTTGTCTTAGTCCCCAATAAGAGAGATCGCGACACTATTAGCGGACTTGCAGGATTCAGTTGGGGAGGATCCCACTCTACCTCTCTCGTGAATGTGTGAATATTACCCTGTTTTCACGCATAAATTCCATGCCTAATAGCAACTCTTGTCCAAGTCCATCCAGTATAGACGCCACTAGTGGAACTGTGATTGTCCTATAGTGACATTAGTTGTCAGCTTCCCATTTAATGGGGTGGATCGTCCATCAGCTAATATTGCGTGGTGATGAGTTGGTACCTCCTTATCATCCCTATTTTTTGGAGAACTTCATAAACCTCATTACTCATATAATTAGCTTCAGCGCCACTATCTAGCCCGACACTTTTTACCTCCGATTGTCACAGTAATGAATAGTCTGTTGTCCCTTGATGACTCTTCAATCACAGGAATCCTGTGTGCCGTTCGCATCACTGCTGTCTTGTTCGGAGTTTTATTCTCCTTCTGCACATCACAGACACATATCAGTGCTCTCTTTCCACTCCTTTTACATGGTGAATATCGGGACAGTGTGATCTCCAGTGCCCCGGTCTCTTGTATTGCCCACACATGGGTTCAGACTCACTAAGAGATGGTCTGTTACTAGTAGGGGTTATAACTGTCTCAACCTTGAGCCTTGTAATCTTTTTCGTGTCCTCAATCATGTGAACTCTCGAATTCTGTCTATTCTGTTTCTCCTCTGCTTTTATTTGTTCATACTCCCTCGCGAATTTTTCCAATTCGTTGATACTATGAACATCTGATTGCCGAATATACAATTTGTACCGTGGGAGGAGATTCTTATACACTCTCTGTAATTTATTTTCGTCTGTGAAACCTCCTCGACGCCTCATGAGTGTCAGTACATCTTCGAGAAATTCGTCAAACGACTCACCTTCCTTTTGCTTCCTTGTCTGGATTAGATTCTCGAGGTCCTCCTCATAGGTAAGTGGGTAGTAGCGTGATCTGAAATCTGTCACAAAATTGTCCCATGATTTCCACTTGTCACGACGATTACGCATCCATAGAGTAGCTTTACCAACTAGTAATTCAGGTAGCGCGACTAGTAGTGGTTGCCAGTGAGCCATAGGCTTGTTGTAGCTCGTCTAGCTTTCTAAGAAGCTGGGAGCATCTGATTGGCCGTCGAATGACAGTCTCCAGCTTCTTACTTTGTCACATACCGCCCCTGGGTCCATGAGGGGGTTTGTGTGAATATTGGTTGTAACCTCAGTATGGGTACCTGTCACCAAGTGTTTAGTTTCCCCACTGCTTCCACTCATTATGCCAGGTCTTGGGCTGGGATAACATACAGCCATCTTCTTATGTTGTTCTACTAACAACCTTCTCAACTCGGCAAGTGTTCCAGATGACACTATGCCCCAATCTTGTAGAAGATTAAAAGCTTCATCCTTTTTCAATCTATAGATCCAGGAAACTCTGGGGTCGGCTATCACCTCGGGGTTTATGTCTTCGACCGACTGATCCTCTATCAGCTCCTGGTGCTGAGCATCTAAAACAGCCTCGCCTTGTTCACTCATGATGATTCTCACTTCGTTGCCTCGTGCCCCAAGTGCGGGCGCCAATCTATCACGTACACCCTGAGTAGCTTCAGAGGTGGGTGATTGATACCCAGGTGTTGCTCCTGGATGACTTCGCTCAGTCGTAATGTGGGCGGGGAAAGGAGGCAAGTCGAAGTTCCTCTTCCTTCTTCTTTGATCCTTAGCTGGCGTGAACAGCACCTCCTGGTGCTTCTGACGGCGTGAAGTCGCTCTTTCTCTGATGACACCACTTTGATGTAATCTTGTATCGGCCTTACGGCCTCGGTTCCGCTCCAGTGAAGTAGGAAAAGGAGGACAGACAGGATAGGGACGGCAGACAACGGTCCGCTGTGCCCTGGGGAGAAGGAAGAAAAGGGACGGCAGACAACGGTCCGCTGTGCCCTGGGGAAATGGGAGGACAGGGACGGCAGACAACGGTCCGCTGTGCCCTAGGAGATGGGAGGACAGGGACGGCAGACAACGGTCCGCTGTGCCCTGGGGGAATGGAAGGACAGGACGGCAGACAACGGTCCGCTGTGCCCTGGGGGAATGGAAGGTCAGGGACGGCAGACAACGGTCCGCTGTGCCCTGGGGAAATGGGAGGACAGGGACGGCAGACAACGGTCCGCTGTGCCCTAGGGAGATGGGAGGTCAGGGACGGCAGACAACGGTCCGCTGTGCCCTGGGGAAATGGGAGGACAGGGACGGCAGACAACGGTCCGCTGTGCCCTGGGGGAATGGAAGGTCAGGGACGGCAGACAACGGTCCGCTGTGCCCTGGGGAAATGGGAGGACAGGGACGGCAGACAACGGTCCGCTGTGCCCTAGGGTGATGGGAGGTCAGGGACGGCAGACAACGGTCCGCTGTACCAGGAGCAGGAGGGTTGTGAGCGGAATGCTGTGGACTGGGGCTCGTCCGGCGTTTAATACTCCCCAAAGTGGAGGGGATGGAGTTGTGCCGCCGTCAAGGCGGTGGAAATCTTCTCAATGCGCGGAAGATGATGCGCCATCGGTACCTTCCTTATCTCCGCGGTCGGCTAGCCTTGCTGATAGCCGAGCGCCTATCAAATATTATTTATTATTTTCTCGTCACAATTTTACTTTGTGACAGATAACAGTAAAAGTTGCGACATAAACGCCCTGTTCCTTGGGATATCTACTTATGCTATAGTTTCTCTATGATATTACTCATCTATTTCACTATCCATGACTAACTGCAAGTTAATAATTCGTTTTGAACTATTTGTGACGACACTACAGTCTAATTTTTGAATATTAGTTATTAAAAACTAATAATCACATGTGGAGCGCTTTCGGATCTTTAAAAATCCATTTTCAACACTGTTATTTTTTTCAACATTATTCATAGTGTTGAAAATGGATATATTTTTTCAACATTATTCATAGTGTTGAAAATGGATATATTTTTTCAACATTATTCATAGTGTTTAAAACGGATTTTTTCAACATTATTCACAGTGTTGAAAATGGATTTTACACGTGATTACTAGTTTTAATAACTAATATTCAAAAATTAGACTGTAGTGTCGTCACAAATATTTCAAAACGAACCACTATATTTACTACAATCTACCAATAAATTAATAGAATTCAAGGACTTTTCAATCGCTTCTCTAAGCACCTATATAGACATCTTCTGGTTCTCTCATAGAAGGTTCATAAAATGTTGAACAATCTGTTTTGAGTTACCTTTGTTAATGGTAATTATTATTAATTAATTGTGTTTTAATAATAAGTTACTTGTTAACTGAACACTTTATCAATGAAATCGTTGCTAATGCATTAAAATTAGAATCCTCTACCATACCATATTGTTTCATTTTAGTTTATTTTGATTTTACATGAGTTCTATGTATGATAATTTCATTCTTCCTGAAGGAGACATTGTGGTATAGTGAGGTCCACGTTATAATGGCAGTGTTTGTTTAGCATTGGTATCCTTGACTATCATTCAACAAAGCGGATAGCGCTATCTCTTTCTCACTTTGCTCTGTTGCCAGATCGTCTTCTAACAATGTAGAATTAATAATTAATTATTAAAATATTTCATCTTAACTATGAAAATTCTTTATGAAATTATAGAAAATATAATTTCTTGCTAATAAAATATAATAGATTATTTTAAACGAGAATGAACAGTTAATATTACATCAATAAAGCTGTATCAGATACCGTCTATAGAAGGCATTGACAAGATAGAGAATCGGCAACATTGTTCTCCTATCTTTCTCCACTGTCATTATAACGTGGACCTCACTGTAGCATTTATTGATCATGATTCAAACAAAATTGTATCACTTCTTGAATATTCCTCTAAATAGTATACTTTCTTTTCTCAATATGCTACTTGTTTTGTGATTGTAAGATTTTTTAAAACTGTATCTTTCTATATTTTATTTTAATATTTTTTCTATTCAATTGTATATCGTTTTGTGAAAGAGACAAAATGGGGTTACCTGTTGTCTCCATGAATAAATATTTGTTCAAGAATCATTCAATTACAGAACCAGGTTTTATGGCAAAATCCGCCACACGTTCAGCTGTCGATGTGGCAGGTGTTGCCATGAAACCCGGTTCTGTGTAATTTAAATGATTTTCGAACACAAAATAGTGGTATTGACAACATTGTCGTCTTATTTTTTCAATTATGGAGAAACATCAGAACATATCTTCCCATACAATCGACTTGATTTTACCTACAGTCATATCTTAAATCCATTAGGCAAATAAAAATCGCTTGCTTGGCCAACATTCAATTCGATTCTTAACCAATCCATGACCAGCTTGTGCTGGATAGATTGCTTCATAGAAAAATTAAAAACAACCGAGTCCACACTGATTTTTGAATACTTGGAATGGAATTTACAGATAGTATGTGTCAAAATTTCTAGAATAACCTGCACGGTATCTATGTTGTGAAAGTACTACATTCCCAAAATAAAGGCTCCTCTCTCAACTCCTGCCAATCGTGGTCAAGTGGCCATTATTGTCCAAACTTTGTCATGTCAACAATTGAAAGTTATTTCATTCTATTCTCCACTAGTGTGTAGAAAGGCGTTTGCTCTTGTAGAACCTGGAATTCAGTAAACTTGTAATTTTCGTTTGGGAGGATAATAATTCAATAGTTTAATAACTGCTGTTGTAAGTTCCAGCTTATGTTATTTAAGGTGTCTCCAGTGTGGCTGTCTGGTGATTCAGCTTAATTTTTATAAAAAAATATCTTATTTTAGCTGTCTCTTAGCTGCCTTACTGGTGTCTCAGCTTGATATTTATAAACAAACAAAAAATTGAAAAAATATAGCAGGAGCTATTACCTCATTGTTCATAGCAATAAAATCACTTTCAATCATTCTAATCCTGGTTAAATGGCTGAGTTTGACAGATAAAGGGAAGGACGAGTCAAACAAGAGATTGGAATCTTCAGCATCCACAACTTTTTAAACTGAAACAAAAAACAATGTTTGCCTTTAATCCTAATTACTATACATATTTAACATTAGAATATTTTCACTATTGTTTTTCAGAATAATCAAGTCAATTTCATAAATAAAAACATGGTAAACGTCATTTCTATTCTTACCTACAGATTGGTACAGAATTTAAAATTATAAACTCCAATCCAAATACTAGTTATACCATTGTCAAAAATGCTTTATGAATGATTTATTCAAGATATATTTTAAACAAGTACTTGTGTTAAATAAAAAAATAAAGAACAAAACATGTAAACAGATTACAGAATAAATAAAGATTCTAACCTCAAATTAAATGTCAGTTGTCAGATTTCATTTCAACGCCACCAAGATTGAAGCTACCTCTGGCAATCTCTTTACTTGAGCTTCAAGACATTCAAGAACGTTGCTGTATGAATATTCTATTTTTTATTTCAAGGATTGAATATAACATAGATGTTGTTCTAATTTATAGCTTTATCCATGTACAATATTTTTATAGTCCATACAACTTTAACTAAAACCTAGAAGGCAGTTGCATTTCCAGCAAAGAGCAAATTTCTTCTTTATCATCTTCATCTTGCCTTGATCCCTTGATGCTTTAGCTCAGGCAGGGTCCACTTGATTATAATATTTCATTGATTTGACCAAAAAGTACACCGAAATGGATATGGAATTTGAAGCTGACAAGAAAGAAAATAAGGACGAAGCACAAGAAAAGGATAATAAACCAAAAAGGTGAGTAAAAATTTTTAAATAATCATTCTTCTACACAGTCTAGTACCTAGCCTATTAACCCTTCGTATAGTTCAAAAAGCTGCAAGTCATTTTTAGTTTTTGATTATTTGTTTTCCTGATTAATAGTAAATAATTAAGCATATCATCATTCCATAACCATTATTATGTTTGTTTCTTTAGATATATTGCTATGCTATTAACTTACATTTCTTTTGATTCTAAATTGTAACATGAAAGTCTAACCTATCTTAATAGGATCTCCTTGAATTTTATGGTGCTAGTGGAAGCAGTATCACATTTAAATCATTTTTAGAGTTACTTTCACTTAATTTTCTTATTTACTTTCAGTTTTATAATAATTAAAATTTTATATTAAACTTTGTCGTGATATGTAATTTACTCAAAGCAAAACAAAATAATATAGTGTCTAGGCCTATACATTAACTTAATCGATTTTCCATGCGGATAATACCAACATAATCTATTTGCTTGTGAGTGGTTAATGAAATTGGTTGACCAAATGTCCATGCCCCCGGACAGGACTCAAACCAACGACTAGGCAGCACTAGAGTACTGAATGTTGCGACGCCCTAATCCACTCGACTATCCTGGAAGAAAATTTGATTTGAGGTACACCAAACAAGAAAAATATACTAAAAATACAATGCTTTCTAATCAAATGTTTCATTGACATGTACCAATTCAAATAATATTTTATATTTTTAGCTCAAAAAAGAAGAATAAACGGAAAAAGGCCACAAATGGCGTAGATGGTGAAAAAAATCTGGTGTCCACCATTAATGAGTCTGAGGTCCAAGCGGGATGCAACATATCAATTCAGGTAACATTCTATGTACTAATTCTTACAAATAATTTGATCATTTACAAATTATAAATTGCACACTTACATGTATAAGCTAATATATATTGTATATGTCTACAGATGGAAATTAATAAGATATTGCAATCATTCAAATGCTAATGAATTAATATTATTAATCAAAAATCCAAATTAAATGCTGTAATTCACCCTGAAGACTTCTGCGGTACTGCAAATATTAACATCAGGGTAAGCAGGTAAATGGAAATTCGATGAGAGCTACTATTCAAAAATTATTTGTCAGCCCGGGAATCGAACCCAGTACCTCCAATTGCCAGTCAGGAATGCTTACTCTTACACCAAACTGACAATTTCTGGATAGCAGCGCTCATTTTATACGAAGCCATATTGGCCAGCTATTATACAGATGGAATTTTCCATTTTAATTTCAACAATAAATAAATTCAACAGTTTTTTTTTTTAAATGGTGTACACAAACCAATTTTACATAGAATTACCTCTATACCAATTTTACATAGTATTATCAAGTTTATGATTATATATTATAAGTGTTCTATGTGCCCTCCTTCTGAGGCTCGGACGACATCTAGACGGTAGCCAAATTCATCCCAGTCTGTTCGCAAGTTGTCCGTCTTCTCGGACTGTAGCTAATGCATCAGTTACCCTTGTTTTTAGCTCCTCAATATCAAGTACTAAGGGAGGAACATAAACCCGTTCTTTAACGTTGTTCCTCCCTTAGCACATGATAACAACGTTAAAGATCGTGTTTATGTTCCTCCCTCAGCACTTGATATTGAGGAACTAGAAACCAGGATAACTGATGCAGTAGCTTACAGTCCGAGAAACATCTTGCGAACAGTCTGGGATAAATTTGGGTACTGTCTAGATGTCGTCCAAGCCTCAAAAGGAGGCCACATAGAACACTTATAATACATTATCATAAACTCCTGTGAGTAATTTTATGTAAAATTGGTTTGTGTACACCATTTTTTTTTTAAATAAATATAACTGTTAAAAATTGGGTCATTCTTTTTGAAACACTCGGTACTATAGTGAGGTCCACTTTATAATGGCAGTGGATAAAGATAGGAGAATAGCGATGCCGATTCTCTGCATCAATTAATCACATTTCTACACTGTCAAAAACATAATTGGTATCGTTGTGAACCTAGAAAAGGATAGTACCACCGGCTTTGTCGAATGATAGACAAGTATAGCAAAACAAAAGTTGATCAAATACTGTCATTATAACGTGGACTTCACTATATGAGTTTCGAGGTGCAATACCATTAACAGTGGTTGAGATTTTGAATATCATTAAAAATATAAATACCGGGTGATTACAAATGAAATAGACAACTTCAATAGCCTGTACAAAATTAAACTGGTGTATTTCAACATAGTAAGTGATATAGGTTTGTAGGGAATTTCTTAAAGTTTATGTTGGTAGAACTGTTGCTGGCTATTGTTGGCTGCTCCGTGTTACAACAGCCAGTTTAGTTTAGCAATATGTCCGCTACTCAAGTGGAGAAAGCTTATTGTGTTCTTGAATTAGCCAAAACAAACTCTGTTACTGTTGTGCAGCGTCATTTCAGAACAAAATACGGTAAACCACCACCAACAAGGCAATCAATTTATGACTGGTATGAACGTTTTGAAAGCAGTGGATGTGTGTGTAAGAAGAAGAGTACTGGAAGACCTTCTGTTACAGAAGAAAAATTGATAGTGTCGTGATGTTTTTGTACGAAGTCCAGGAAAATCGACTAGATCAGCGAGTTTAGAATTGCAAATTCCTCAACCTACTGTGTGGAAAATTTTGCGGAAACGTTTGAAAATGACACCTTATAAATTGCAGTTAGTACAAGTTTAAATGACAATGATAAACTTGTACGTAAAAATTTTGTCAAGAGATGCAACATTGTCTTGAAAATGACGACACATTGTTTAATCGCCTAATTTTCAGTGATGAATGCACTTTTCACATTAGTGGAAAAGTTACAGACATAATGTACGAGTATGGGGACAGAAACCCAAGAGAGACTGTACAGCATATACGCGATTCTCCTAAAGTGAACGTGTTTTGCGCTTTATCTTGTGAAAAGGTTTACGGGCCTTTCTTCTTCCAAGAACCATCAGTAACCGGAAGAATTTATCTGGACATGTTAACCGAATGGTTAATGCCTCAACTCCATGAAGATAGTTGTAACTTCATTTTTGTACAAGATGGAGCTCCGCCTCACTGGTACTCAGACGTCAGAGGGTATCTGGAAGAACATCTTCCTAGACGATGGATCGGCCGTGCAAGTGAGGAAAACGTTGTGTTTCAGCCGTGGCCACCTCGTAGTCCGGACCTAACGCCCTGCGACTTTTTCTTGTGGGGCTATGTAAAAGAAAGAGTTTTCGTACCACCGCTTCCTGTTGATATCGATGATCTTAACAACGAATCACAAATGCTCTTGCTACAGTTAACCGTGAGATGCTTAGTCGTGTGTGGTCAGAATTTGACTACCGTGTTGATATCTGTCGTGTTGCAAATGGTGCACACATTGAACATCTGTAAATTTTCAATAAAAACTTCAAGAATTCTTCTATGTAATCATATAAGTAATGATCTAAAGTTTTAAATAATAAATTCTCTACAAGCTATTCAAACTGTCTATTTCATTTGTAATCACCCGGTAATAATAGGCTAATGTATTTTGTATAAAGCGAGAAATTTTTGGAAAGAGGATCTGACCTGTTTTATGTTATTGCACCTCGAAACTCATAGGCCCGGTCTCCGAGCTCAGGATTTAGCTAAGTTCTAGACGTTAAACAGCTGGAGCCAGAAAATTCGATTTCCGAAACGTGGCGTAGTCGCAGTCCACGTTTAAATTAAATTTCGAAAAACTATAAAATTGAACACAAAATCAAATGAAGTGAAAATAGTGTAAATTTTCAGCTATTTTGAATTATTTAGGAATGTATCATCTCGTCAAGGAAAAACGTTTCCAATTATAGAAATGAGAAAATAAAGATTATCATAAACTGCGATTGTGTCCCGTTTCTGAAAGCCAATTTTCTGACCAGCTGTTTAAAGTCTAGAACTTAGCTAAATCCCGAGCTCGGAAACCAGAAATTAAAGATTATCATGAAAACGGCGACTATGCCCCGTTTCGGAAAGCCAATTTTCTGACTCCAGCTGTTTAAAGTCTAGAACTTAGCTAAAACTCGAGCTCGGAAACCGGCCCATAATAATATATAAACAGTTAATAATAATATTATCGAGTGACCTGGCTGGCTGAGGTCTGGTGTCAGAGTTTTCAGGTCGCAACTGATCAATTTCAGGGCCTCTGACATGACCTAACGACTGCTTAATAAACAGTTATTGAATATGTTATGGACACTATTTTCTTATTGAGTAGAACGACCAACAGTAAAATGTTTCATTGATATTTAATTGTTAATTTTGCAGGATATTCGAAAAGCAATGGAGGTGTTTTCGTTACAACAGAAGCCGGCGAAAACGCCAGAGGAAGCTCTACAGAAGCCCTATCAGTTCTGGAGTACTCAGCCTGTACCAAAGATGGGTAAGAGCAATTTGAACTTTCTCGACTACTCTCAATAGAACAGCTGACAGAATATCTATATTTATTTAAATATTCAATGCAACTTGGGCCGAATTCAATCTGCTTTGTAGAAAGATAGACAAGGATAGCAACAACGATGTTGATCAAATACTGCTATTATAACGTGAACCTCACTATAATAATTGAATAACTGATAGATATTTGTATATCAACGGCATCGATTTCTCCAGCGGGAGGCTTAGGGTACAAACACACTGAAAGCGGAGCGGAGCGTGGCGTGGCATCGAGGAGCGGAGCGTGGCGTGGCGTGGTCAGAGCGTTCAGGATAAACACAGGAAGCGTCTGAGCATCAAGCGTCTAGAAAATGGCGTTGTCCAAGTTTGCACGGACATTACTTGTGAAAACAATTACTTGAAGTATTGGATTTTAGCTAAGCCTGCTAGGACAGAGTAGGTTAATGAAGTTGACTTGAATCGTAGAATATTTGGTGAATATCACCATTTGTTTGTTTTAAGAAAGCATGAGTCCAGATTCTTCGAGTACATGCGAATGTCAACTTCAACGTTTGATTACATTTGTGAAGCCTGATTTGGGAAAACAAGTAATTAATCTAACGACATAGCGTAGCCGGTTTTAAATGGACAAATTGGTTAACATTAGAAGATACGTCGGCTACGTCTTCCAGAATATGTATTTCAAGCTAGGCTACGGCGGTTTGAAATGACCTCAAAAACTTATCTATTTACCTTTGTACTTATAATTTATCTTTGGTTATATAACTCAATAATATTTGTTCTTGTGTCTCTATTGTTTGTTGGGTTTATTTGTTTTGTAAACTCTTATGTACATTACATGGTATCTTTCGCATTTCTGACATTCTTCTAATGTTTAATTGACGATAATGTTGTTAGCTTACTCTGGTTACCATGGAAATCACAATTATTTTCAATAAGTAAATTGATTGTCGTTGAGCTACTTTAATTATTAACTATCAGGTAACCCGTGCTCCGCAAAGCTGCAATTAAAAACTTGACAAACTGAAATGTTGAAGAATTAGACCTATAAACATCCTCGGTAAATTATAAGAAAAATTTCAAGTTAATCAATACAGTAGTTCAGACGTAATGAAGCGTCATTCGTGAATTTCCTATCCCGTACGTGTATAAGCCAATATATTCTTTCCTTCATTACATTATAGATTATTGAACTTTCTATTATTTCAGAATGCTCATTAGTCTTTTTAGACTCAGAAAAAATGAGCGTATGCTTTATTGTTTTACAATAAGATTGATTGTTTCTTTACTTTCCTTGCCCTATTACCATAGGTAAGGAAAGTATTGCTTTCCGAAAAAACTAAGGTACCCCAATTTCTAAATTTCTATACGTTTCAAGGTCCCCTGAGTCCAAAAAAGTGGTTTTTGGGTATTGGTGTGTGTGTGTGTGTGTGTGTGTGTGTGTGGTGTGTGTGTGTGTGTGTGGTGTGTGTGTGTGTGTGGTGTGTGTGTGTGTGTGTGTGGTGTGTGTGTGTGAGTGTATGTGGGTCTGTGTGCACGATATCTCATCTCCCAATTAACGGAATGACTTGAAATTTGGAACGTAAGGCCCTTACAATATAAGGATCCGACACGAACAATTTCGATCAAATGCGATTCAAGATGGCAGCTAAAATGGCAAAAATGTTGTCATAAACAGGGTTTTTCGCGATTTTCTCGAAAACGGCTCTAACGATTTCGATTAAAGTTATAACTCGAATAGTCATTGATAAGCTCTATCAACTGCCACAAGTCTCATATCTGTAAAAATTTCAGGAGCTCCGCCCCATCTATACAAAGTTTGATTTTAGATTCTCAATTATCAGGCTTCAGATACAATTTAAACAAAACATTTCGAGTGGAAAAGATTCAGCATGAGAATCTCTACAACTAATGTTTAGTAACATTTTCACCTAAAATTGAAAATAAGCTCGAAATTCGAGAAAATGTGATTATCCAATTGCAAATTGTTGGCAACTGTTGATTCGATTAAATGATTCACTATGAAGAGATAGCAGGCGTGTGTCTTCAGCGTTATTGTCCTGTCACCAGCTGGCTCAGATCTTTGAATAGTAGACTTGAGATGCGCGAGAACACTAGCGTCAGGTGATCAATTTTCATAACGGCAAGGATAGTTGTGTGAGTGCGCCACACCAGAATTTTATGCTCAAATCAACTTGGAAGGTTCAATTCATTTATTTTCATATTGAATAATAAAAAATAATTATATGAATGATTGGGAAGGGTTCAACAGGCTAAGCTCATGACTTTGCTAATTTATCGTCCTTCATCTTCTTGTTTATTTTCATTCTTCTCATCTTTCTTCTCCTTTTCCTTCTCATGATTTTTCACCACCTACCAAATCTTCTCTTCTCGTTTTTCTACTATTATCTCCACCATCACTTCTTTTTAGTTTTCTTCTTTTCTTTATCTTCATCTTCCTACTTCTTTTTCGTCACCTTCTTCTAAGCTTCTTCGTATTCTCTTTTTTTCTTGCTTCTTCTTCTCCTTCTCCTCCCTGCTTCATCTTCTTCTTCTTCTGCCCTTCTTCCATACTTGCTCTGATTCAATCTATAATTCAATATGGGATAACCGTGTGGGGGGCTGTTATAACTCACATTTGTACGAACTTTTCTTATGCCAAAAATTGATCATCAAAACTATTCTAAATGAACCTAGAATTCTCCCAACCAGTTTGACTTTTCAAGAATTCAATGTTCTCACAATTAGACAATTATGTATTTTTTGAATGTAGTAAAATTTATTATTAAGCATAAAACTGCTTTCTCTCCTACAAATACAACCCAAGGCCTACAGCAAATAAATATTTAATTTACAATACATCATAGAAACCATCAGAAGACAACTTATATACATAAGCAGTAAAATCATTAATACAATTCCCGAACAGTATATTGAATGTGCGAGAATAACTAAAAAACTTGAACAGGATATCAACACCTGGATCAAATGCAATCACTTCTTCTATCTATGAGATGTTTCTTTCAAAGTTTACTCTTCTGACTTGTGTGCTTGCTTATTCCGCAATCCTTTGTAATTCATCTAGTACTTTTTTTAACATCTGGTCCTATCGGTTTATTTTTTCCATCCTTCCCTTATTATTCTTCCCCCATCCCATCCTTTGATATCTACCGTCTATTTACTTTTCCTGATAACTTTTCACCTTCTCAAGGATTGAAGGTTTTCCTAGTACATGGATATCCATAGTTGGAAAAACTCTTCAATCTTCCATCCTTTTTTTTGCACCACTTTCTTTATATTTTGTTTTAATGTGTATTGTTGTTGTTGTTTCATGTATTTTTTTTGTTGATCTCTGTATTGGATTTGTATGTGTGTGTGAGTGTAAAAAGAAATGAAATTGGATTGAATGAATTGAATTAATTTTCTACTATCTTCTCCTCCTCCTTCTCCTTCCTGCTTCATCTTTTTATTCTTCTTCTCCTTTCACTTACCACTTTTTGCATCTTAGCCCTACTAATATTGCTCTAAAGAACAACATTTTTCTTTTGAATCTCAACTTTTAATCATTATTAACATTCATTTTCTGCAGTTTGTATCACGTTCAATACTCAAAATCTCAACCTACAATCATTCTCAACTGTGAATTTGCTTGCCTGTAGATGAGAAGATACAATTTTACAAGCCTATTAAGTTCAATCATCATTATTAACATGAATGTTGCTTGTAGATGAGAAGATAACAGTGAACGAGCCAATCGAGGTGGACAAGAAGGCATCGGAGATCAGGCAGGAGCCGTACAGCCTCCCCGCCGGCTTCCAGTGGGACACGCTCACCCTGGACGACCCCCTCGTGCTCAAGGAGCTCTACACGCTGCTGAACGAGAACTATGTCGAGGATGACGATAGCATGTTCCGATTCGACTATCCGCCCCAGTTTCTCAAGTGGTCAGTAGTTTCACTAATTCATACATAATTTACAGGTTGTTAAAAATTGAATAAAATCTGGTGTGGTACACTCACACAACTTTCCTTGCTCATTTATCTATAAGCCTCATTCTTAAACGAGGATAATCTAGGGGAATAAGATTATGCCGATTGGCGGCTAAATAATTTTATTAAAACTACGAGTATACTATTGTTATTGCTTTCAGAGTACATTTTCCTTTGTTTAAATTATGAAATTTGAGGATTTTTTAAAAGTTGTCAAAACAGCTGTTCTACAAATAAAATATCGACGTGTGTTCTTTTGAATAAACTGCTCTCATTATCCGCCATTTTGAATTGAACTTTATTGAATTTCTTATTGTCGGATCCTCATGGTATAAGGACCTTAAGTTTAAAATTTCAAGTCAATCGGTTAATTAGGAATGGAGTTATCGTGTTCACAGACACACACACACACACACACACCACACACACACACACACAACACACACACACACACAACACACACACACACACACACCACACACACACACACACACAGACCAACACCCAAAAATCATGTTTTTGGACTCAGGGGACCTTGAAACGTATAGAAAACATGAAATTAGGGAAACCTTAATTTTTTTGGAAAGCAATACTTTCCTTACCTATGGTAATAGGGCAAGGAAAGTAAAAAGTAGATTCGTATGGATTTTTTTGGTGCGAAGTCCTTTGCGGGAAGGTCTTATCTATAAATCTTATTGAACAAGGTACACAGCTGGTTTTCGTGTTGTTTTGAAGGAAAACACTTCAAGTTTTGACTAGCGTAGTCCGCTAGTGCCTGGTCGCGCCGCACATGCGCTAGCGGCAGTTACGTTAAAGATGGCTGCCTTCACTGGATCCGAGCGTGCTAGCTGTGTGTTTTGGTTTGAAAAACGGCATAGTGTACCTTGATATTTTGAAAAAAAATGATACCACAGAACCATGGGGATGACCGAGAACGAAATGTTTTCTTTATGCAAGATGGCGCACCACCACACTATCTGACTGACGTCCGGGATTTTCTTAATGACCGCTTTCCAAATCAGTGGATTGGCCAAAAAGTATCAATGAAATCAATGAATTTTATTTGCCAAAAACAAAATATAAAAAAGCTTTACAAAAAGTAAATATAAGTATATGCTACTGCACTTAAACCAAGATACATACATTTATTTAATTAGATATAATAACGAAATGATATCATTTACATTACAAACAATAGTTTTCAAATAAAGATTCATACGGAAAGTTTATCAGTACGAAAAGAATCAATTTCTCTGTTATTCTTTGACCAGTCTTAATAAATAAGGTATCCTTGAAATCTTGATAAAATTTGCTAACTTTTTTGTCTCTTGTAAATTTTCTGTAAACTGAACAGTTTTCGTGAAATTTGCCATCGAAAATTTTAAATGGCCGCCATTTTGAATATGTACGTCGAAATTTTTTTATTTTATTTTCCAAAGTTGTGTCTTTATAGCATAAATATTCATGCCCAAATTTCAGATCAATACAACATTTCGTTCTTGAGATAAAAATTCCTAAGTGAATAAACCAAAATGGCAGCCATAAGGATAACCGCTGTGTTTTGGACACTTCAAATACGACATTTGTAGTTTCCTATCATCCAGGAACAATACCCTAAAATGTTCGACACTACTTCTGAAACACTTTGTATATAGAATGAATGTTAACTGGCAGCGTATATGAAAAATTGCTACTAGTATAATTCTGAAACGATGATTGTATTTAACTGTTGTATTACTCATAGGCAGAATAAAGTTCATTTTCATAATGTACTAGCCGTCAGGCTCGCTGCGCTCGCCATATCCGTCTAGCCAGGGGGCGGAGCCCCCTTGACCCCCGACTGGATCGTCCAAGAATGAGATTAGCAGGCTCGCTTCGCTCGCCTGCATTTTTATCATGTTAGGACAATCCAGTCGGGGGTCCAGACTAAACGTCTGGCCAAACGGATATGGCGAGCGAAGCGAGCCTGACGGCTAGTAATATAATATTCCCAGGATTGAAGTAGCAGTGCCCAATCAATTTTTCCGCGATAAATGCATTTAAATCTTCAACTTGGTGCCAACCTAACAAAGTCAACTCAACTTAATGCCAACCTGACAAAATTATTAATTTAGTTGCCAGTTAACAACTGTTTCGAAGAGGTACTCTATCTAGATTATAGTTCCATAGTAACATATGATATGGAATTTCAATTATAATTAAGAGATTGGGAGAAGAAGAATATACATGCTAAAAGACGAACTTTAAACCCTTAAAAACAACCCTTAGAGTTAGAATATTGCCAAAAGATTTCTTAGTGCGCCTCTAAAGGGCCAACTGAACATACCTACCGAGTTTGAACGTTTTTGGTCCGGTAGATTTTTAGTTATGCGAGTGAGTGAGTGAGTCAGTCAGTCAGTGAGTGAGTGCCATTTCGCTTTTATATAAATATAGACTCTTGCTCTACAAAATTTGATAACTTATCAGTGTTTCGAAATGGCAGAGATGGATATGTTTTGGATTATTGTAATTTGTAAGAAAATGTCATGATTGGATTATTTCGATTCTAAGAATATTTTAGGTAAGTTTTATTTGTGTATTTAACTAATTTAATTGATGTTTCCAGGGCGCTTCAACCCCCCGGGTGGCGGAAAGAGTGGCACTGCGGTGTGAGAGTGACAAAGAGCGGGAGACTAGTCGGATTTATCAGTGCAATACCTGCCACCTTAAATATTTACAAATCGTGAGTACTTTAAAGCCTCTTGATAAAATAATTCAATATTTTTATTCAACACAGTATACTTTACAATATACAGGGTGTTTACCAACTCTCTACCAATACTCTCTAGGGCATTGTTCCTGGGTAAAAAACATATCTAAGGGCCGTTTGCACAGTGAAAGTTTAAGCTAAAGCTTAAACCAAATCTGGATTTTTTTTGGTTTAAACTAAAATTCTGTTTGCTCAGTATCAGTTTAAACTCTGTATTGAGTTTAAACTCTGGGAAAGTTTAAACCTCCAAAGCAGGAGGTTTAAACCAAATAATTTGGATTAACTTGACATCTGTAAAGATTTGATGGGGAAACAGCTGATAGTAAATATTATTTTTCGAATGTTGTTTTTAAAGCCTCTGTAGACGATAATACTATTAATTTAGGTTATAGTGAATTATTTATTTGAATGTAAAAATAATTATAATGGAGGAATTGATAGAAGTTTTTGATGCGATTGATAAAGATGACTGCGAAGAATATTCTTAAAACTGAGAAAAATTGGGCAAAAACGAATGATTTAAATTTCTGGGATGATAGAGAATTTTCTTAACGGTTTTGCTTGAGTAAAGCAACTGTCCAGTATTTGATTAAATAAACCACTTGATAGAAAATAAGACAATTTTTAACAGTGGTATTTGATTAGGAAACATATTTTCAATAACACATAACTGGGATATTTTGCTTTCGAAAGATTTCTAATAAACGGGGAAGACCGTAGTATATTTAAGCCTAACAAAATCGCTTTTTTAAAAACATTCTAAACTATATTCATATAGTCATAATCATATTCTAAAATATATATTTTTGGTGCCTACTAAATATAAGTTTGTATCTAATAGTAATATAGCATTTCATCATTTTTTGAAGAATTCTTGATCGCTTTTCACTTTTATTACCGTACAGCTCACAGCTCTGGGATTTTGAACAAGGGAGTAGTAGCTACATAACCTCAATTTACTGATGGTTTGTAAACAGATAACAAATTTCCTGTGAAAATAAGCCTTCCTGATATTATGTCGATGTATTTTTTGTAAATATTGAATGACTAATAAAATTCTACTCTATAGTTCGTAAACTATACTGTAGAATAACGTACAAGTCAAAGTCTTAATAGGTTACAATAATAAGTCTTAATAAGTTCATAATAATATTAAAAAAAGCACACATGAAGACTAGAGTACATACAAACTACGCTACCTTCTACCACCAAAATAGAAAGGAGACATTCTCCCCGTTAATTTGATATAAAATTATTACGCATTACGACGCCCCATGATTCTGAGAGAAGTGATATTCAAAAGAAAAACAAATTTTCGCGATGTTTCCAATTTTATCATAAAAGTTAAATTTCTCTTTGAACCCTGATACTTTTCTAGCACTACTAGGCTAGGATATCGGGGATGATATTCTACATCCAATTCTGACGTCGAATTGGAAATTTGCAATTTTGAGTCTCAACTTATTTTTCGCCCCACTTGGATGTAATGACCTGGTTTTCGTGCGTCATATGGAGGCCGAAAATGATTGTTTTCTGACCAGGCCGGTAAAAGTTTTACGGCCCTAGGGCTGTAAAATAACCTTGAAGTCAGCTGATTCTGATTTGATGTGAACGTGTTTACAAAATGGTTCATGAAACGGAATCAGTTTATGCTTCTAGAATTGAATAAGTATTCTGCAATAAGATACTATCATTTTATTTGGATGAATAAAATACATAAAATAAGATATATATATTATAAACTATTCAAATTCGATTTTCAGAGTAGGATAGAACTTCTAATCTAAACTTCCGAAGTCAACGACAACAAGCATTGTTGACGTTGACATTCAGATTGGCCAACTTTCAAGTGTGCTAAAACAGCTGATCAAAAAACTTTTCATTATTTGTGTTTATTATTCAAGAATCAAAACATTTATAATAATATCATCTTATTGTCATTTGGAAGAATAAAAAGTATAAACTCAACCTCTTACATAATTGAACATAATCTTTTAGGTTATTTAGACAAATCAGAATAAAAAAAATACTTGGACAATTTCCTGATATTCAGATTACCTCAGATTTGCTAGAGCTATGACCTTCCTGTTTTGCTTTCGGAAGTGCCTAATAAACAATTATTCTCATATTTATATTGTTTATTTTTCTGTGTGGCGAAAAATAACGTTCTCACCATGGGCAAAAATGTTTTTCCGGCTCTCAATCTTTTCTAGGCCTCGGCCTACGGCCTCGGACTTGAAAACCGATTTCGAGCCGGAAAAGTCTCATTTTCGGCCCTAGGTGCGAAATTATTACGCAAACTATAATTAGCATTTGAGCAAATGCATCTTCCGATTTATTTTCATCTAATAGTTGTGTGTTTTTGTGTGTTTGTGACAGAGCTCAGAAGATGGTGGAGATAAACTTTCTGTGTGTGCACAAAAAGCTGCGCCTGAAACGGGTGGCACCTGTTCTGATCAGGGAGATTACCAGGCGGGTCAACCAGACGGGCATTTTCCAGGCGGTCTACACGGCAGGCGTCGTTCTGCCCAAACCTATTGGCACGTGTCGGTCAGTGTCCATTTGTGTCAATTTAGAATTAGTTTACTATTTTATCTGTGTGAGTCATATGTATGGGAACCCTTCAATAAGTTTTTGACTGTTGTAGATACTAGTAGTTCTGTGAACAGTAGACCTCACGCAGTATTCTCATCCACAAGTACCTGATGTCAACTGTTTTAAATGTTAACAAAATCAGTTCACGTTTGAATTTGTATTCCATAATTTATTAATATTTATGTTAATTTAAACAATGAATATAATATATTTCTATTCCAGAATTTATATAATATTCATCCAGTTCCGTGATAATCTTTCCATCTAATGAAAATTAATTTTTTCAATCAAAAATATTATAATTTCTTCAGCATTATTCAGTTCATTTGATTATTTTTATGTGAGAATATTGATACTGATGGACACGCATAATAATACCATGACTGCAAAACAAAATATTGAAACCAAAGACCTTAAAGCAGCGATTAGACCAAATTTATTAACAAAATGTTAATAACTCAATCCTTATAGATTATATTAGATTGAACATAACTTATCATACACATGATGAACATGTGTGTTTTTCAACTTGCGTTCAATCTAATAGAATCTATAAGGATTAAGTTATTAACATTTTGTAAATAACTTTGGTGTAAACCCAGCTTAAAGATGCATACCTCTTCAAGGTCTTTGATTGAAACTATAGACCTTATACAAATACAGTAATAGACTGGCTTCTCCACACATCTGTGTAATCACTTGTCAGCTGATTTATGATGAATAATATTCTATAGTCTGATTTTTACTCTAATATTGACGTATGAAGGAGGCTCCTTTTTCCTTTTATATTATCCTTGAAATGCAAAATTTCCAAAAACCTTCTATATACGTCGACGCGCAATTTAAAAAGGAACATACCTGTTAAATTTCATGAAAATCTATTACCGCGTTTCGCCGTAAATGCGCAACATATAAACATTTAAACATTAAGAGAAATGTCAAACAGTCGACTTTAATCTTAGACCTCACTTCGTTCGGTCAATAATACTGTAACTCTAAGGATAATTTATTGGTCGAATAATCTACCTTTGACGTACAACAGGATTTCAACCCCTCATATGAGGGTGACTTAGGGGTTGTAACCCGAATATTTTAAATGTAAAAACCCATTGTGTGGTACATCATTTTAAAGGTCTTTTTAAAACAAGAAATATGACAATAAAAATGTTCTTGTGTCCCCTGTGGGTTGGGGGTTCAGAAGAGTCGAACAAGGTAGACTCTGAACTCTAATCAGCTAATAATCACTTATCAGCCAATCGGAGAGCTTCCTGCCCTGCCGACTCGTCCGCAAATACGCCTGAAAAAATGCTTCATGTGGCTTGGCCCTAAGCCTATATCATCTGTCCATGATGAATTCGGAATCTTTATCTAAAAATTGCAAGGTGACCAGTTCATTAGTTCATAAGTAATAATGTGTTAATCGTGTATTTCCTATCCCGTACATGTATTCTTTATAATAAATGTGCACTTTTATTCATAATTATATCGGGCCACTCCCGTGTTTCGGATGGGCACGTTAAGCCGTCGGTCCCGGTTGCCTAAAAAGCAGTCGTTAGGTCATGTCAGAGGCCCTGAAATTGATCAGTTGCGACCTGAAAACTCTGACACCAGACCTCAGCCAGCCAGGTCACACGATATTATTATTATTATTATTATTCATTCATACATTCATTCACGAAATTTGGAACATAGTTGTTTTATGATTCGATTGCACTAGGTCTCATACCTGGGAAAACTCGCTGAAGGACATGAAAAAGATAATAATTATTCATCCTTGGAAAAACAGATGATAATTTCGTCGTATGTCGATAACAGAAGATGCGAGTGCTTTGTGGAATAGAGACAGAATTATGTTCAGCTGTTAAACTATATGAAAATGAAAAATTCTTTATTTGCACTCAATCAGCTTTTCTCTCGAGAAAAATTATCTATTTTTGAGAAATTTTAATCGACATGATCAAAATAATCTGATTTGTTGACATGATAATAAATTATTGTATCATTCTAAATTAGAGTATCATAGATCATATTTTCAAAGATAATCATTATTTTACAGTTTTAAGTGATTGGTGAGTGTTATTACTTTCCTTGCCCTATTACCATAGGTAAGGAAAGAATTGCCTTCCGGAAAAAATTAAGGTACCCCAATTTCTAAATTTCTATATTTCTATATAAATTTCTATATAAATTTCAATTGAAAGACCTGGATGTAAAAAGATCAATTTATTTTGCGTATGCCCACTCGCTGTTTCAATATGCGATTGAAGCTTGGGGTGGTGCATATGATTGTCACTTTAATAAGTCTTCACACTACAAGCATCTTATAAGGGCAGCACTGGGTAAACCAAGACGATACCCAAGCAAGAAACTTTTTGAAGAATTAAGTGTTCCCACACTAAGACAGATGTATGTAACTAGGATTGTTTTGCACTTAAATAAGAATAGAAGTAATCTAGAAATTAGAAATATACCGTACCAAACTCGTTCATTAGCATTAAATAATTTCAATATCAACTTAATAAAACTAGTAGTTTGTCGACATCAATTCACCTATCTTTGCAATATATTTTCAAACAAAATTCCGATAAAACTAATTAATTCAAAAATTACTAAAGCACTTATCAAGGAAATAAATGTATGGGTTAAGCAGAATATATATTTTACAATGCCTAAATGTTAAGAAATCTATTCATGATTCTTTTGAGTTTTGAATGTCTTTCTATCTTTTGTATTATTTATGAAAATTGATTAAGCACTGGGATGTGCTCACAACTGAAAATTTCATTTTTATTGTATTCTTCTTCATTAGTTTGCATTTAGAAGATTAAATGTAGGCTGTATGACTTGTTTTGGTTATCATCTGTATAATTGTTTTAACACGAAATTATTCAATTCTTATCATTGTATTATTTATAAGAAGACATGTATTATTTACAAGAAGTATTACTATAATATTTATTACATAGGTATATATTTTTTTCCTTTTTTCAGTATTGCTATAGGCTATTTCGTACTGTTTGCTTTATGAACTCACAGCTAGCGCACAAGTTTAACTTTGCTGGCTGTGCCAAATCATTCATGTTTTGTAACTATTGTAAAAATTTGGCGAAATAAACATTCTTATTCTTATTCTTATTCTTATTCTATACGTTTCAAGGTCCCCTGAGTCCAAAAAGTGGTTTTTGGGTATTGGTCTGTATGTGTGTGTGTGTGTGTGTGTGTGTGTGTGTGTGTGTGTGTGTGTGTGTGTATGAGTGTATGTGCGTCTGTGTACACGATATCTCATCTCCCAATTAACGGAATGACTTGAAATTTGGAACTTAAGGTCCTTTCACTATAAGGATCCGACACGAACAATTTCGATCAAATGCAATTCAAGATAGCGGCTAAAATGGCGAAAATGTTGTCAAAAACAGGGTTTTTCGTGATTTTGTCGGAAACGGCTCCAACGATTTTGATCAAATTCATACCTAAAATAGTCATCGATAAGCTCTATCAACTGCCACAAGTCCCATATCTGTAAAAATTTCAGGAGCTTCGCCCCATCAATGCAGATAGATTCATAATTATCAGGCTTCAGATCCAATTGAAACAAAAAAAATCAAGTGGAGTAGATTGAGCATGAAAATCTCTACAATTAATGTTCAGTAACATTTCCACCTAAAATTGAAAATAAGCTTTAAATTCGAGAAAATGTGATTATTCAATTGCTAATTATTGTTGATTCTATTAAATCATTCACTATGAAGAGATAGCAGACCTCATGTGTGTCTCCAGCGTTATTGCCCTGTCACCAGCTGGCTCAAATCTTTGAATAGTAGACTTGAGATGCGTGGGAACACTAGCGTCAGGTGATCAATTTTCATAACGGCAAGGAAAGTTGTGTGAGTGCGCCACACCAGATTTTTTTGTTGTTATTCAATTTGGTTTGTAAATAATCTAAATTAGAACTTTTTTGTTTTCGAATGTATGGACTGAAAATTGAACCTGAATTCAAGTGTATAGAACATAATCTACTTTCTGGACTATTTATAGTGTATACTTCAAAATTCGGGAAAGAAACAGTTTTCGGCTGTGCCTGTTAGTCCTTTTCCAATCATTTTAAAGAATTGTGTTCTGTTTATCAATACATAAATAACGAGCAAAGCTCGGTGCCCCGATATTGATAATATTGAACTGAGAATTCCAAATTTTTACAGGGCAACCAAAAAGCGTGGAATAGTTATTTGTGCAACTAGTGCGCAAAGTGACAGTTTGCTGCACCGAAAGAAACGTTTACGCCCGAGCCGTAGGCGAGGGCGGAATGGTTTCTTGAGTGCAGCAGAGGAACTTTGCGCACGTATTTCACATTAAGTTTTGCATTAAACTGGCAGTAGGTTGCGCGCTATAGGGAAAATATAGCTTAAAAAGATAACCCATGATATAGGTCGTTTATGTTCTAATTTTCAAGCCGATTCAAATCAAAGTTTATTCATAAAAAAAATTACAATACAAATTAGAATATTTTAACAATTAAAACAATGAAGTTTTATGCAATGAATTATTTCTTAATAGGCATAGATAATTCAATAGTATAATATATACAGTCGAACCTCTCTATAACGAACCTCCACTTGACGAATTTTTACCTGGTCCCATGACATTTTTGAGTTTTGGCTGCTTATTTACCTCTATTTAACGAATTTCGGACCTCTCAACAACAAAGTTTTCTCTTGACTTCAACATACGAAGTGTAGTATGTATAGGGAGCAGACGGTCATTTTAAATGAGTTTTTAGTTTCAGCAGAAAGGTCAATAGACTAATAATGATGGCAATTCAGGTAGGAAGAAGATAGGGTGGTAGACAGTTAATAGAGGGTGAAACACATGTCGGAAATTGAATGCAAATTACTGGAAATTGAATTCCAAGAACTTGTCATTATTGTAGACCAGGCAGGTGAACGACTGGACTTTCCCATTCTTGCTTTTGTCACACATTTCAATTCTTTGAACTGACTATAATGATGATGATGGCTGTGACGAACCTGAGGAGAAGATAATCCGTCAGAACAAGAAGTTCAACCGAAAATTACTCACTCTTTCAAATATAAAACATGAAAAAATAGGAAAATTGAGTTATAGTATTTATAGTGACGTTATTGACAAAATAACCGTATTTTGCGTTTCATCTAATAGCAGTGTAAAAAGTTGAAAAATATTGCTACAGAGTATGTACTTTGATTAAACTTTGCTAATAGTATCAAGCTTTCTGGAAATAAATTGGTGAGTATACTTACTCATTACATTCTATAAATATTAAAAAAACATGTTTTTTTAAACAGCATGAATTTTCAAATTCCCATATTAATATTGGCCTAATAGGTACCCTACCTACGTTCGCGATATGTTTTATGTACCATATATTCATTTATTTACCGCCGTGATACGATATTATAAGATCCATAGGATCGTGGCACTTTTCTTGACAGAACAACCTCTCAATAACGAATACCTCTCTGCAGAGAATTTTTTCTCGGGATAATCGACTTCGTTATACAGAGGTTCGACTGTAGTATAATAATAATTCATTTATACACCCCACTATAAATTATATGTGTTGGGGATTACTGTCGACTACTGTCTATTACTACTGTTTTGGCCGGGTGAGAGAGTAAGAACGGCACAGTATAGCCTGGTTTTCACTAGTAGAGTTAGTGGTCGAGTAACTGGCATACTAACTCTACCGAGCTAACTCTACTCTACTCACTTGGTCGAGTAACTGTTTTCACTACAATTGAGAATAGTAGGTAAAGTGTGTTATCTAGTGAACAGAACTAACCTTAAAACTACTCTACTAGTGAAAAACCAGGCTTTATAATACTCACAAAAAATGAAGACATGTTGTTCCTTCGCCGTGCAATAGTCCAGAGATCGAAAAGACCTATACTCAAAATACAGTATATAAATGTGCAACTTTTGACTTTGATTAAGTCAAAAGAAATTGAAATTTTGCGTTTCTTAGCAGCTAACCATTTTAACAAGATTGAAGATTTCTATACATTAGCTAGGAATATTGGGTTATAAGTTGAAAGTCAGATCCAACTTTTGCTCTTTTTGGGCATATAACTCACCAACAATGCATCGTAAAAATGAATGCTTATCGTAGATTTGTAGAGCATTGATTTCTCTTCAATTTTATGTATTATTTCACTATTTCATATTTTTCTCTCATTGTTATAGCAGAATTAATGTAATGGGTGGAATTTTCTATTCTGTAACAATTGATCATTTGACAATGAAATTTGAGGGGAATGTCTGGTACAAAATTTTCAACTTTTAAGGTCAACGAAGACTAGCTTGGGAGGTAAACATAGCAAAAATGCGCATCTCTAGCCCGTCTGTTAAAGTTGTGGAACTAGTAAGTTGAAACTTGTTGCAGGGTTGAAAATCCAACCCCCACACATTGAATTTGCTATAACAATGAAAGGAAAACATGAAATAGTGAAATAATACATCAAATTGAATAGAAATCAATGTTCTACAAATCCACGATAAGCATTCATTTTTACGATGCATTGTTGAAGATTTATACGCGCTTTTAAGATTAAAAGCAAAAAATTGGAAGAAAAACTGTTATTTTGAGAATTTTACGCTTTGAAGAGCGTATATCTCGCAAAATGTAGGGAAAATCACAAAACTACTGAGTAAAAATTGTAGAGAATCTATCAAGCTTCATTTTTGAATATTTAGTCATGTCGGTTGAACGCATTTTTCTCAAGATATAAACGTGTAAGCAAAACATTGAAAATTCAACTTTGAACCACCCTCGCCCCCTTAGCACAGAGGGTAGGGGTGAGGACTTATGATATGTTTACCTCCTCACTACCTTGAACAGAACTGCGGGGTCAAAAATTGTCTTCCAAACTTTTCCCTATATACCCTGTTTTTGAGCATTCATTGCCTGGACTAATTATACAATCTCTATCCAATTGGAGAAAGATTAGTCAAGAAATATAATAAGTCTAATAATTATAGTTATTCAAGTCTAATATAGTTAATATAATAGTCCATGCTACGGTATTTCAAGTATAACCAGAGATGAACTAAATCTATTGTTTCTCTATGGTATAACGAATGCAACTTCGTGGCCAAATGTTTCGATAAACTACAAAGAGTTTTGCTTCAATTTTTTCTTGTAATAATTCTCTATAATATCAGTTTTCACGCCCTTCCCCCAGGCCTGCGGTTTGGATAAAATCATTTTGTCCTTCCCACTTTTGTTTAATGGCATTTTTGAAAGTTTCCGTTATTCTGAGTCATCCAGTATATAGGCTGTCCCACGAAAGGTGTAATGGCTGAATACCATAGATTCTACATGAAATTTGCAACAAAAAATGTTCTTATATCGACCTTAGTTTTCGAGGTATATAGATTTTTTGATATTTTTGAAAAAAGTCAATAACTAGAAAACTATTAGTCAAAATGTGGTGTGTGGGAATCAAACTTTAATAAAGAAATAAATGTGAAATTGGTTTGTGGTTTTGTTGTTGCAGTACCTGTCTAGATTCGACCTGGTTCCGCTGTTTTCTGAGGAGGAGTTCCGTCATTGGTTCCTGCCACAGGCGGGCATTGTTGACACCTTCGTCGTCGAAAAGAACGGCGAATTAACTGGTGAGTGCAGATTGGTAATAAGCCATGTATTAATCGAAATATAATTGGAAGTATTAGTTTCAATAACTCTCAGGATAGTAGGATAGTAGGGTAGTGTGGATAGTAGGATAGTGAGCTATGCTGATGACACATCATTACTTTCATGTGTTGCAAATCTGGATATGTTAAGGGAAAGGATGGCTGATGCTCAAAACGACATTTCTTCTTGGTTTCAGGCAAACTTTTTCATTTCATTTCATTTTTATTTCACCACCTACATCACAAGGATGAGGGGCACGTCAAGGAAGCGAATGAAAGTCGCTACTTTTGAATTACACTCTTCACTGGAAATTCCTTTAGTGAATAGAGTGGATTGTCTAAAAAGTATTTTTTTAGAGCTTGCTTAAATGGTTTAGGCTCTTTTATACTTTTTATATCGTGTGGCAGGCAATTATGAAAGCGGAAACCCTGTGTATGTGGCTGTCTCTGTGTTTTCAGCAGTCTACTGTATGGGAGGTCGAAATCGTTTTTTCCTCTTGTATTGTGTTCATGTATATTGTGTCTACATGGCCTAACCGTTACATACTTTTTTATATATAGAATTGTCTTGTAGATATAGAGGGATACTTCTGTAAAGATTCTGTCTCTCCTGAAATAAGGCCTGCAGTGAGCGTCATATGGCAAACAGTTCATAATCCTTATTGATTTCTTTTGTAATATCAGTATTTGTTCTATGTATGTGTGCGGTGCGCTTCCCCAGGCTATTATGCCAAAACTGATGTGTGAAGCGAATAATGAATGATAGGCCATCATTGCAGTGCTTTTATCTGCTATACTCCTTATTCTTCTTATCCCATAGAGTGATGTGGATAATTTGCTACACAGTGATTCAATGTGCTCCTGCCATGTCAAGTTTCTATCTAATATTACTAATCTATCTATTCTATCTAAACTACTTCTTATTAAATCGAGAAAAAACCAAGTCACTTATTTTTAATTTGAAAAATATAAAAGATGAAATCGCTTCAGCTAAGCTACTTGGTATTATTCTAGATACAAAATTAACATGGACATGCCACATTGACTGGTTATGTGGTCGGCTCAGTAGAGTGGTTTTTCTTATAAAACGTCTGAGAACTCTTGTTCCTCAGCAATATTTGATGACGTCCTACTTCGGGGTTTTTCAGAGTTTAATTCAATATGGGCTTATTCTATGCGGTGGAGCAGCCAATACTAGTAGGGTGCTGCTTCTTCAGAAAAAAAGTAGTAAGGCTTATGGCCAATGCTGACTACCTCGCTCATTGTAGTCCAATATTTGTTTCGTTGGAGGTTATGACTGTGTTCAGCCTGTACGTCATGCAACTCCTGGTCTGGGTCAGGGACGAGTTGGATGTTCTTGAATGTAGGTCTGAGATGCACAGGCATTTCACCAGACAAGCATGTCATCTGAATGTTCCTTTTGTCAGGCTAAAAAAACTTCAAGGCCATTATAGAATATTATCAATCAAGGCATTCAATAAGCTGCCTGTTAGTGTGAGAAATATGAATCAAGCCCGTTTTAAAACTCAAGTTAAAAAGCTGCTTACAGAGAACCCATTATATAATGTGGAGGAATTTTTCAATTTGCCCGTCGATGTAGTAAATACTTATTTTGTGTGATGATAATATATGTGTATGAATTGGCTCAGTAGTTTTATAGGATTTTATTCTTGACGACACCTAATGTACATTAAATTGTATTTATTGGTGGATTAACATATTCTATTCTATTAACGTATTCTATTATATTCTATTCTATTCAGGGCCGGTTTCCGAACTCGGGATTTGACTAAATTCTAGACTTCAAACAGCTGGAGTCAGAAAATTGGCTTTCCGGATCGGGGCGTAGTCGCAGTCATTGTCATAGTCACGTTTAAATTAAATTTCGAAAAACTAGAAAATTGAAGACAAAATAAAATAAAGAGGGAATAGTGTAGAGTTTCAGCTATTTTGATTAATCAGGAATGTTTAATTTCGTCAAGGAAAAACGTTTCCAATTATAGAAATGAGAAAATAAAGATTCATTTTGCTGCAAATATTTACTACGACTATGTCCCGTTTTGGAAAGTCAATTTTCTAACTCCAGCTGTTTAAAGTCTAGAACTTACCTAAATCCCGAGCTCGGAAACCGGCCCTCAGACATCTATAATTGACCGAACGAAGTGAGGTCCAAGATTCAAGTCAACGGTTTAGCATTTCTCTTGATGTTTAAATGTTTATATATTTATATGTTGCGCATTTACGGCGAAACGCGGTAATAGATTTTCATGAAATTTGACAGGTATGTTCCTTTTTAAATTGCGCGTCGACGTATATACAAGGTTTTTGGAAATTTTGCATTTCAAGGACAATATAAAAGGAAAAAGGAGCCTCCTTCATACGCCAATATTAGAGTAAAAATCAGACTATAGAATAATTATTCAGCATAAATCAGCTAACAAGTGATTACACAGATGTGTGGAGAAGCCAGTCTATTACTGTATTTGTATAAGGACTATAGTTTCAATCAAAGACATTAAAGAGGTAATGCATCTTTAAGCTGGGTTTACACCAAAGTTATTAACAAAATGGTTATAACTTAATCCTTATAGATTCTATTAGATTGAACGGAAGTTGACAAACACATATGCTCATCATGTGTATGATAAGTTATGTTCAATCTAATATAATCTAAAAGGATTGAGTTATTAACATTTTTTTAATTAATTTGGTCTAATCGCAGTTTTAAGGTCTTTGGTTTCAATATTTTGTTTTGCATTCATGGTATTATTATGCGTGCCCATCAGTATCAATATTCTCACATTCGAAAAAACTAATTTAATAGGTGAATAAAAATAAACAAAATAACTAAATAATGGTGGAGAAATTATAATATTTTTGATTCTAAAAAACTAATTTACGTCAGATAGAAAGATCATCACGGAACTGGATGAATTATATCATATGAAATACAAATTCAAACGTGAACTGAGTTTGTTAACATTTAAAACAGTTGACATCTGGTACTTGTGGATGAGAATACTGCGTGAGGTCTACTGTTCACAGAACTACTAGTATAGGGTGATTATAAATGGACTTTACAACTTTGAAATCATATAAATATTTATTGAAATTATTTACAGAATTGAGAAAGGTGTCATTTTGTTACAAAACACTTCACGTTCAAGGTGTGGGTGTTATTTTGGTTGGATGTGACAGCCGTTGGTAATGCGACATACATCCTACCAATAATCGATTTCTTGCTACACTCGCGAAGTTGGAAGTTGGAAGTTGGAAGCGATGTCTAGAAAATCCTTAACTTTTCCGTGGAAATGAGGTGGTGCACCGTCATGCTGAAAGTGAAAGGGCACTTGCTCACCTTGTTTAGCATGACGGTGCACCACCACATTTCCACGGAGAAGTTTGGGATTTTCTAGACATTCGCTTTCAACTTCGCTTGATTGGCCGTGCAGAGCCAATTGCTTGACCACCTCGCTCACCGGTTTTAACACCGATGGATTTCTTCCTGTGAGGTTTCATTAAGGATAAGGTTTATGTTCTGCCTCTACCAGACAATCTTAATGACCTCCGAATCACATTTGGATCGCTGCGGTTGCAAAAGTTACGCCTGATATGTTGGTACGAGTGTGGAAAGAAATCGATTATCGGTGGGATGTATGTCGCATTATTAACGGCTGTCACATCAAACCAAAATTGCGAATAAAAATTTTGATTTGATTTTTTTGCTGTTTAGATATGGTGAGCTTCTACACTCTGCCATCTACGGTGATGCATCACCCGGTTCATAGGACCCTGAAGGCGGCCTATTCCTTCTACAATGTGTCAGTGGGCACACAGTGGGTGGACCTGATGGGTGATGCGCTCATATCTGCCAAAAATGTAAGTTGCCAGTTACTTATTCAATTGAAATGCACACATGCTTACTGAATCGAAAAGTTCATCCACTGAATCATAGAACCAGTTAGTCAAGACAAGACATGATCAGACACGCTTAGTCACAATAGTTCAATTCAATTCAAATTCAATTCAAATCAAATTTATTTCCTCCACAAAATTCAACAATTACAAAATTTAGGATAATGTACCTTAATCTAGTTTACTTACATTCTATCAACAAAATAAAGGTACAAGAGGTGGAAATGAAACCACTGGCATAAGTGAAAATCACTTGTTCGCCAGTAGGAGTAGCATATTGTCAAACTTCGGTCACATTGTTGCTTATGACGCAACTCACACTGATTAGGCTGGGCACACACCAGTTAGTCAAGACAATACAAGACATGATCAGACACGCTTAGCCACAATAATTCACTTTGTTGCTCATGAAGACTTGTCTAATTGCAATGACTAATCGGTGAGTGCTGCTTCATAAGCAACTATGTGAAGTATTTTGATTAAACGTGTCTGATCATGTCTTGTCTTGACTAACTGGTTTGTGCCCAGCCTTAGTCATTGCAATTAGATATGTCTTCATAAGCAACTATGTGAAGTATTGTGACTAAACGTGACTAGTATTGTCTTGACTAACCCCGGTGTACGCCCAGCCTAAGCCAAATTCATCCAATTACTGAAGTCTGGATTAAATTGCTGTACTAAATTGGAAGATTAACCCCCAGTTTCACAACAGTAGGTCAATTTTTAATCACGATTAAATGCTATATTTTAATCGTGATTAGCGCGAACCGATGATTTTTGGTTGCACAAAACAGAAATTTCAAGCGATAACGCCGATTGAAGTAATCTGTGTAAAAAATTATAATTCTGATTGGTTGGCACCATTTTAACCGCGATTAGCTGAAAGGAAGGAAATTTGGTTGCACAAAGGTAAAAATCGAAAAATAACGCCGGTTAAACTAATCGACGTAAAATATTTTAAACAGGTTATTCATGGGGAATTAAATCTAACTAACGCCGGTTAGGTAGCTACTGATAGCTGTCTTCCAATTAGTTTTTGGTAAAGAAACTACAAAATTCAAAGTATGAGCTAAATAGAGAAGTGTATTTAGCTGATATTAGCATTCTAAACAAATTATCGGAATTTGATTGAAAGTGAAGCAACATAACCTACCTTTTAGACATTGGCTTACTACTATCAAAATTCGGAAAGGGAGCAATTTTGGGCTAGGCCTGTTGATCCTTTTCTAATCAAGTATTTGATTCGTGCATTGGTTATTGCAAATGAATAAATTAGATTCTAATTTTTGAGGTTAATTTTCGATCTGTTGTCATTTGCAGATAGCACTTGACACTGGCGACAGACAGAGCATTTTTATGGCGCATGCCTAATGAATGGTCACCGCTTCAATAACATAACCTCAATTTTGTGCCATTAGTTCAGAATAATAACATCAGTCGGTTAAATTACAGTGTTGCCGGATTGTGAAACCTTTTAAATCTTGGTTAGTTAACCGATGAACTTAATCGGGATTAGAAACTAACCGATCTTTGTAGAACAGAAATGAATTCGTAAAACTAAAGCAGATTTGTTAATCGGCGTTAATTCCCATATTTAACAGACGTACGTGCAACTGTCCCTTAATATTGTCCAACCAAACAAACACAGACAGAGTCTCACACTATAACTACCTGGGTACCATCATCAATGAGAAATGGAATAACACACAAGAAATAAGATGCCGCATAGAAAAAGCAAGAGTTGTCTTCAATAAATTGAGTAAGGTGTACAAGAGTCACGACCTTACTCTATTAACTAAATTGAGACTATTGTGTTGCTATGTGTTCTCCGTTCTGTTGTATGGTGTAGAAGCATGGACCCTCACGAAAGAAACAATGGTAAAGATTGAAGCTTTTGAACTCTGGCTGTACAGAAGAATGCTGAAAATATCCTGGACGCAAAAAGTTACTAATCAAGAGGTTCTCAGGAGAATGAATAAAGAACCGGAGCTCCTGAATACCATTAAAAGTAGAAAACTGCAATACCTCGGCCACATTATGAGGAATAGCTCAAGATACAGACTCATAAAGGATTTCAAGAGATCCTTCAAGGAAAAATCAACGGAAAAAGGGGACCTGGCAGAAGGAGAATTTCATGGCTGGCAAATGTGAGGCTATGGTTTCACCAGTCATCTGCAGAGCTGTTCCGTAGCGCCGTCGACAAAATCAGGATAGCCATTATGATCGCCAACATCCGAAACGGAGCAGGCACGTGAAGAAGAAGAAGAAACACAGAATCTGTAATTGGATCAATATCTAGTATCTTTAATCAGATAACTACCAAAATATCACCTTCACTCTCACAACGTACTCGTATATGTCAAAAATGTAGTAAGCTAATTACATCCAATTACTAATTCTATTGAAATGCCCCCATGTTTGTAAATCAAAAGGTTTATTTATTGAATCATAGTAAATGTATGCCAAATCATAGAGAAAATATAGCATAAAAAGATATCCCATGGTATAGTTTATGTTCCAAATTTCACTGTTAACTCAAGTCGACAGACCAAGGATTTTTTTTCGTGAAGCTGGTAGTCTCCCATACTGTGTCGTTCTTACACTTTCACCAAGCGAAAACAGTAAGGCTCAACTCACACTTACGCGACTCAGGTCGAGAAGAGAAGAGACTCCAGTCGAGAGCATGTGCTTTCAAATGGTGACACTCAGACCAGTCGATTCTAGTCTCCGCGACATCACCATTTGTAAACATATGCTCTCGATTAGAGTCGAGTCTCTTCTCGACCTGAGTCGCGTAAGTGTGAGTTGATCCTAAGGCACTTACGCTACTCAAGTCGAGAAGAGACTGCGACTTAAGTCTCTTATCGACGCAGCATGTCTTTTCAAATGGTGGCACTCAGACCAGTTGATTCTAGGGGTAAAAGAAAGGAGACGGGGCTGCCGAAAACAATTTGATGAACAGGTAGAAGTTCTAGTGACCCTTCAGTGGTTGCCTATTTTTATTGAATTTCAACATTTTCGTGGTCTATTGTTAAGGATTCCACTCCGAGGAATAAATTGGTGGACCAGTCTGATTACTTAGGGCCGTTTGCACAATGTAAGTTTAAGCTAAAGCTTAAACCAAATCTGGATTTTTTGGGTTAGAACTAAAATTCTGTTTGCACAGTATCAGCTTAAACTCTGTATTGAGTTTAAACTCTGGGAAAGTTTAAATCTCCAAAGCAGGAGGTTTAAACCAAATCATTTGGATTAACTTGACATCTGTAAAGATTTTGATGGGGAAACAGCTAATAGTAAATTATTTTTCGACGGTTGTTTTGAATGCTTCTGTAGACGATGATTATTTATGTTAATATAAATCATTATTGTTTGAAAGTAAAAATAACTATAATGGCGGAATTGATAGAAGTTTATAATGCGATTGATAAAGATGACTACGAAGAAATTTAAAAACTGAGAAAAATTGGGCAAAAACGATTGATTTAAATTTCTGGGATGATAGAGAATTTTCTTAACGGTTTTGCTTGAGTTAAGCAACTGCCAATCCAGTATTTGATTGAATAAACCACTTGATAGAAAATAAGACAACTTTTAACAGTGGTCTTTGATTAGGAAACATATTTTTAATAACACATAACTGAGATATTTTGCTTTCGAGAGATTTCTAATAAACGAGGAAGACCGTAGTAGATTTAAGCGTAACAAAATCGCTTTTTTAAAAACATTCTCAAATATATTTTTTGAAGAATTTCTTGATCGCTTTTCACTTTTATTACCGTACAGCTTACAACTCTGTGGATTTTGAACAAGGAAATAGTAGCTACATAACCTCAATTTACTGATAGTTTGTAAACAAATAACAAATTTCCTGTAAAAATCAGCCTGATATTATAAACGATGACATTCTATTACCAACTTAACGCTAAACTAGTTTAACTTGAACTGGATTAGTAAATGCACTGAGAAAACCGATTCAAGTTTAAACTTTCAGATTAACTTGAACTCGATTAACTTAATCGAGTTTAGCAATCTATACGGTGCAAACGGCCCTTAAAGGCACTTTCAGCAGTAAACCAGTGGTAGCCTACAGTGATTGGATAAACAAACACATTACTATCGTTTATAAGTACAAATTTGGTCAAGCTAAGAACGTATTATTTTTTTTTTGTAGATTACGTCCTAATATGTCCTTTTATACTTATCCTTACCTCCTATTATATTCAGTGTATATGATGAGACTGAATAGATGAGCACGAACATACGCCGTACGCTTTCCATAAGCTGATGCTATAATATTATACATATATTCGATTATATGATTATTATATTCATACAAATAAATATAATACGCATATCATCAGCTGATGAATAGCGCACGTGGTGTGTAACCACGAATTGTATGTAACTCAAGTTAGTCTGTTTACAGCTTGTGAGCAAGTTGAGTTTCATCAAATGAACCATTGGGAATGATTGATTAACAAGTACTTGAACACTGATCTAGATTCAATAGTAAATTTTAGAAAATACAAGTAACAGATGTAAGGTGCAAAGTAATAGATGAGTCTCCACCAGCTAAAACTGCCTTCAAGAAAGTAGACGGGTCCACTCCGGCCACTAATGAGGGTAATGAAGCGGATTCAGAGGACAATAGAGTGTGATAGTCGAGAGTTGGAGGATGAACCTTTTTTTGGAATAATTGCCCAGTGTACAGGCACAGAATAAGTAGGTACAGAATGGAAACTTGTGATCAATCGCCTATCTAACCAATGCTTTTTACATGACGACAATACTAAACACGTCACGTGACCTTGGGAAGTTCCAATCCTGGTCTTCTGATTGGCTCGTGGCAGTGAATGAGATCAATTGATCCGGATCATTGAAGTGATCCGAACCTACCATCAATACTATTACAATGCGGCGCTTCCTAACAAGATGGCGGATTTTGGCGTCAGGGAATAGCCAAGTTTCCATACTGTATGTATACTGTGGTACAGGTAGCGCGGCCCCGTCTCCTTTCTTTAACCCGATTCTAGGTTCCGAGTGAGAGACTGAGTCGAGTGGCGACTCGACATGTTGGTCGAGCCTCGACTTGAGTTGCGTAGTACCATACATTTTTAATGAAATGAGGTTATGTTTTATGAAAGTGATGTTTCATCATTTTAGATGAGACAATATCATAATAATTATAATAAAATTTGTTACATGCGCAGAATTGACGAAAGGGATCTCATATTTTTAATAATGTTAGGTTAGAAATGGAGTAGCATGGACGTGAAGTAGTGACAATGAGCAAGAAAGTCGTAAGGTCGAGAGACAGGAGTATCCTCGACTGGAGTCGTACGATTTGAGTCGAGGTAGTGTGAGTTGAGCCTAATGATAGACATTTTGTCTAGAAGACAAAAAGAACGTAATTGAAAGATATTCAATTAATCTGAATCACAATGAACTGATCTTTCACAATTTCATCATTTCAATACCAATATGAGATCCAGTCTATTTTAAAGGCTGAAAATACTATAGAGAGATCCACGTTATTATGGCAGTGTTTGATTAGCAATGGTATTGCTATCTTTGTCTATCATTCAACAAAGCGGATAGCGCTATCTCTTTCTTGCTTTGCTCTGTTGCCAGATCGTCTTTTAACAATGTATAATATTAATAATCAAATAACATAATATTTCATCTTAATTGTGAAAAATATAATTTCTTGCTTAATAAAATATAATTGATTATTTTAAACGAGAATGAACAGTTAATTTTACATCAATAAACCTGTATCAGCTACCGTATATAGAAGGCATTGACCAGACAAAGGATCGGCAAAGTTTTTCTCCTATCTTTCTCCACTGCCATTATAACTTGGACCTCACTATAGTCGACAGTAATCGGCTTGAGTTAACAGTGATCTCAACTACAAGCATCAACAATCGTTATTCAATTAAATGAAAGTGATATCATGAATCTTAAAATGCTCATGGATCTAGAACATTCTATTCCAGAAAATTTCATAAAAATAAAACCCTCAAAAGCACTTAAAACGAAAATTGAGAACTGGATCAAGACAGAAAATATTGTAGTCAAAATATTTTAATTCTATGCATTTATCGATTCTTTATTTCTATTTCATTATTATTTATTTTTAATTCTTTATTTTTAATTCTTTATTTTTAATTCTTTATTTTTAATTCTTTAATTCTATGCATTTATCGATTCTCCATTTTCATGTTTTATTTAATTATTTCCCCCTTTACTACCTGAAAGTTGCCTCTGAAACTTAATCCAAATTTTATATATGTTTTCCTGTAGCCTACTGTATTCAAATTCTTGACATTTAAAAATTAATATTTGTTCAACGAATTATATTTTGTTTACGTTTATGTTTATGCTATGAACTACTCCATTATCATGTTTTTTGGTATTTTGAAAGTGTATGTTAATTTTTTGTTAAAAGTGTTTGCTAAATTTTTGTTTCCTACAGTTACTTTTTTCCATTTTTCTCTAATTGAAGTGCTTACTGAATGCTCGTTACTAGCGCACAAACTTTGTTTTGCTGGCAACGTCAATATTATATATTAGAAAGATAATCAATCTAAAAACACTCAATCCAAAGAGTTATGTCACAATATAATTTTAATCATTGAAATTTGTTTTATTTTCAGGCTGGTTTTGATGTATTCAATGCATTAGATCTGATGGAAAATAAGGAATTCCTAGAACCATTGAAATTTGGAATTGGGGATGGAAACCTCCAGTACTATCTCTACAATTGGAGATGCCCATCTATAGCACCAAACAAGGTAAAACAATAATTATTTTTATCTCTATATAGGGTAGCGTGTAATAAAAACAATATTAGACCCACGTCTTTTCAGTTTTAAGCTGGATTCGCACACGACAGTGTGACATTGAGCAGTTACTTCGAAAGCACATAAATACTGTTGAACCTCTGTATAACGAAGTTGAATATCCCGAGAAAAAATTCGCTGCAGAGAGGTATTCGTTATTGAGAGGTTGCTCTGTCAAGAAAACTGCCACACTCTTATGGATCTTATAATATATCAAGGGCGATAATTAAATGATTTGGGCGGTAGTTAGTGTCTTATTGGGCAACAATTTAAAGAATATACCATTCTCATCAACATTGAAATCGTCTTTCGGCTCATAATATTTTCTGAGAACGTTTTCTGAACTTTTCTAAGAACATTTTCTCTCCAGAATTCACAAGAGGGTACATATCAACACTAGCACTTTCACCCGATATCACTTTTTGGACGATGTCATGCCGTTTTTTAATTTTTCTAACCAGCCTTTACTTGCCTTAAAGCTACTGTATCCCGATGATACTGCAAATTCTAAAGCCTTTTCATTGATTAAATTCCCTGACAATGGAAGATTTTTCTCGTGCATTACAGTCACCCATTTTATCACCGGTTATCAGTATCATCAAATGTACAAATTTACAATGTTGCAAATCATTAGCAACACTTAGTTTTAGAATCTGATCACGATTTTTTAGAAACTGAGTACAGTAACTTAACCAGCAAAATTGAAATGTGTAACAAAAGCAAATGGTGGGAGGATGGAAAAATCCAGCATTCCCGTTCCTTTATCTATGAATGGCGAGTTCTAACAATTGAAATATCTCGCAAAAGAAGGATAAGAAAGTCCAGTCGTTTACCTGCCTGGTCTACAAATGACAAGTTCTTGGAAGTCTATTTCCAGTAACTTGCATTCAATTTCCGTCACGTGTTTCAACCTCTATTGACTTTCTAACACCCTATCTTCTTCGTACTTGAATTGCCATTTATTTTTAGTCCTCTAGTCCATTATTATTGGCATTTCTTCTGAAACTAAACTTTTTCTTTGAAAATGACTCTCTGCTTCCTATAAACACTACATTTTGTATGTTGAAGTCAAGAGAAAACTTTGTTGTTGAGAGGTCCGAAATTCGTTAAATAGAGGTAAATAAGCAGCCAAACCTCTAAAATGTCATGGGACGAGGTAAAAATTCATTATTTAGAGGATTTTGTTAGGTGGAGGTTCGCTATAGAGAGGTTCGACTGTATTTATTGAAATTACTTACAGATTTGAGAAAGGTGTCATTTTGTAACAAAACACTTCAAGTTTAAGGTGTGGGTGTTATTTTGGTTGGATGTGACAGCCGTTGGTAATGCGACATACATCCCACCGATAATCGATTTCTTGCCACACTCGTACCAGCATATCAGGCGTAACTTGTGCAACCACAGCGATCCGAATGTGATACGATTTTAAAGATCATTAAGATTGTCTGGTAGAGGGGGAACATAAAAATTATCCTTGATGAAACCCCACAGGAAGAAATCCATCCGTGTTAAATCCGGTGAGTGAGGTGGACATGCAATTGGCCCTGCATGGTAAATCCAGCGAAGTTGGAAGCAATTGTCTAGAAAATCCCGAACGTCTCCGTGGAAATGAGCTGGTGCACCGTCATGCTGAAAGTGAAAGGGCACTAGTTCATCTTGTTTAGCATGACGGTGCACCAGCTCATTTCCACGGAGAAGTTTGGGATTTTCTTTACATTCGCTTCCAACTTCGCTGGATTTACCATGCAGGGCCAATTGCATGTCCACCTCACTCACCGGATTTAACACTGATCGATTTCTTCATGTGGGGTTTCATTAAGGATAAGGTTTATGTTCCGCCTCTACCAGACGATCTTAGGGCCGGTTTCCGAGCTCGGGATTTAGCTAAGTTCCAGACTATATTTTAAAAGTGGCCCTAAAGAAAAAAGACAATATTTAATTATGTTATTTTTGTTTTCAGATTGGCCTTGTACTTCAATGAAGAAGCAATTGGGTTTAGCTGGCTGAATTCTATCAATCGGTGTACATTATCTATTGTATAGCTTCTACACTAAATATTATAATTATATCATTATTGTCTTTATCGTATTTTGATAGACCAAAATGTTAATGCACAAACTAGGCTCTTCAATCTATAGTGAGGAGATCACAACATTCTGTCAGCATTGATTAAATGGGAGGCATTGGTGTTATTCCTTAGGGATGCTGACAGTTTGAAATGTTTCTCACCATAGACACATGATGTGTTACCCAAATAACTCGTTGAAACAACTTCGTTGAAAGAACGTCGTTGAAGCAACGTTGTCAACTAGTGGACACGAAAATTATATAAACTGAAATAGTTTGAAAGTCCCTTGAAGAAGATATTCTTGATTTTGAGAGTATGTCTTCTGAACGCTTTGCAATAAGGTTTGTGCCCTCAACATGTTTTTCGAATGCAAGACTAAATTTATTTGTGAACTTGTATGAATTTGCTGAATGAACAAGTCGTTGTAAATAAATTTACGTGGATGGAAACTTGTTTTATTTTTTTGAATGTGTTGATAGATTGATGAATTATTAATTGATACTTGATATTCCCCCACTGGAAGACAACAAAATTGACTCACCCCTTCGTCCTTTTACAGGATATAACATATAACGTTGAAAGTGCATAAGAAAAAATGACATTCAAAAATTTTTTTATGGTTGCTAGAAGCATCGAGCAAGTTGACTGAGATTTATCATTATATACAGTAGCGGCTCGTGATCTTTTAGCTTGGGGGTTCAACATCATGATCTATTGGGGAAAAAGGTCAAGAGGATATAGAGTATTGAGCATAAACAAGTGTAAAGGTAATCAATAATAATTTTACGGAATTATCCCCCAATGATTAATATATTTTCTACAATAGTTATTTGTGCAACTAGTGCGCAAAGTGTCAGTTTGCTGCACCGAAAGAAACGTTTACGCCCGAGCCGTAGGCGAGGGCGGAATGGTTTCTTGAGTGCAGCAGAGGAACTTTGCGCACGTATTTCACATTAAGTTTTTCCTACAGTTACCATTGAATATGAAAAGTGGGTAATTATGGGTAAAATTGCCTGAAATGCATCAAATGTTTTTCTGTGTAATTTTATTATTGATAAAAACCTTAATCCTAAAATCCTCGTTGTCCTTGGTTAAAATAATATAATGAATAATAATTAGCGCGTTGTGCTTGGTTGCACCTCTGCTCACTATAGCAGCCACAGCAGTCACTGTTACCAACTTCATTTTGATTTTGCTGCACTGTTGCTCCATATAACCTACTAAGTATTTTGCGTTGCCATGTTGCAAATCTGGAGTGCAGAAAAATTTTTCCCGCACTAGAGCGGAAAAGTGATTCTTTGCGTTCTGTAATCAGTGCAGCAATGGCCACTTTTCAACGTAACTGTAGGAAAATATAGATTTTTTGTCCTGTTCATATTTTTCTTGTTTGATTTTTACTTCGGGAGTTGCTCTACCATCATGTTTTATTTTACACCTATCCTCAATATTAATAATGTTTGTCTTCAACAAACACTGAACCTTATTCATATTTCTTCATCAAAATGCTGTTACGGAACCTAACACAATAAATTATAATCACACTATCACTAAAAGAAAATGGACATATTAGAAATACTCACGAATACACGAAACACACTCGAAATTACTATATTCTTCAACACGCATAACAAATTTATATAACAAAAATGCAGTGAAATCTATCACAACTGTATTTGTATACAGTGTATACCCGAAAACGTACCGTATAACCTCAAAACTGTCACGCTTAGGCTACTTCTTGTTCACCGCTTTTTTACTGTTTACTGCCACCAAATTTGAATTTATTGGTTAAGTTCAAGATGGCAGTGATACTGAATCCGTATCACGAATACTCACGATTTATTCCAAGGTTTACCGAATGCTTTACTTGCCTCGGCTACGTTCGGTTACACTCGGATGAACTCGTGAAACATGGTTCAGGCAGGATTGTGAACCAAATTCGTGCTAGCAAACCGATTCCCCTCCTCCGTTCACTACCTCACCCAGCCTTGTTTTTGGGTTCAGATTGGGGAATGAACACTGCTCTCCACCACCACCCGTCTCGTCGTGCCATTCGGTGCTGTTTCAAGCAAGCCACTCCGGCACCGGCCGCAAAACATCGACGTTAAGTTTATGTAGATGAAAAATGTTGTGATGTAATTTGATGAGTATAAAATAAGAATATAATTATTTGAGTTGCAAATTCATCATTGTATAGGAAGTTGATTCAGTTCTGGGGTTCAATGAACCATTGAACACATAGGACGAGCCGCCACTGATTATATATTATTATACTGTTTTTAACAAGTTATTAACAAAATGTTTATTTTTCCGTCCTTATAGATTCTATTAAATTGAACATAACTTAGCATACACTTGATGAGCATATGTACAGTATCTACTATCATTATACTATAACAGTATAAGACACGGCACTTGAGAGAATTATGGTGTTGGTATTGATTCAAATATATTAGAAATAGAAGGGGAAAATTTCATCCTAAATAAGGTATCTAAAGCTGCGTTTACACCAAAGTTATCAACAAAATATTGCTAATTTAATTCTTATAGGTATCAGATTGAACGGAACTTGAAAAAACACATATTGGGCCATATGAATAAAGTTGAGCATTTGCTTATACTTCTAAAATATGGAGCATTTGCTTCGTTTTCTATGAATAAACGTGAGCAAAACCTTTTGCTCATGCTCATCAAAAAAATAGTTTGAGCATTTACTCAAAAGTAAAAGCTTATACTCAACATTGCATGAATAAACTAGAGCATTTGCTCAAATTTTGAAGCAAATGCTTCAAAAAAGGTGAGTCTAGTCTAGAGCAGCTTATCACATTTTGCTCATAGTGAAATGGCTCACCTAATTTGTATGAGGAAGAGGAAACTATACCAGATACGATCACAACCAATAGTTGAGAACTATAAAACTCTTTTTAGTTTCAACCATGATATATATCACCATTATTCCTACAAAAGAATAAATACTAAAGATAGCCATCACAAAATAGGAAATAGGCATTTAAGAAGATGAGAGTGTAGACGATTATAAGAAGGCTATTGATATTATAAGAATATGCTGAAGATTATTGTAGAGATGACATTTTTTCACGCTATTATTTCAAAATTCTAAACTCAACTAACCTAAAACTATTCATAAATAGACAACATAGCAGACGACGCAAACACAAGCGGTGCCCCCTACTTGCATATTTAGCGCTTCCGTGAGCTATAAAACCAAAGTAAAGCTACAAAAGCGAATCAGCTGATGAAAAATCTTTAAAATACGTGAGCATTTGCTCCAGAGTTCAGGATCATAAGGTAAGAGTATACCGTAAGGTAAAGCTTATTCATATAAAAATGAGCAAATGCTTTTGCTCATGAGCAAAACCTTATGCTCCATGCTCTTGCTCATGAGCATTTGCTCTGGTTTTATTCATATGGGTCATTATGTTAATCATGAGTATGATAAGTTATGTTCAATCTAATAGAATCTATAAAGATTAAGTTATTAACAAAATGTTTATTTTTTTCGTCCTTATAGATTCTATTAAATTGAACATAACTTAGCATACACATGATGTGCATATGTGTTTTTCAAGTTCCATTCAATCTAATAGAATCTATAAGGACGGGAAAAAAACATTTTGTTAATAACTTTAGTGTAAACGCAGCTTTACCAACTTTTCATATAAAATGAATTGTTTCTTAATACAAAATATCGGAGACCGAGCTTCGCTCTGGAGTACAAAAGCATAAACAATTTATTACGAAGGAAGAAATCATAATAACATTCATACAGAAATGTTCTATCTAATCACAGTAAATTGAGATTAATTCCCAGAGGAATGCAAAAATTTCCTTCACAAAGGCCCAGTTGCACAAAAGCCGGTTAAATTTTTATCCTGATTAACTTCACGTGAACCAAATCAGAGAAGACCATTTCAAAAAGATTAATCTACTGGAATTAATCAGGATTGAAAATAACCCGGCTTTTTTGCAACTGACACTAAGTACCTGATTGAATGATTACAAAAGTTCAACAGCTGAGTCATAATTTGACACAGTCCCACACACATGAACTCGCTCACTCACTTCCATCACCAACAGACGACGAAATAATTATCAGCTGTTATTCCAAGGATGAATAATAATTTTCATTTCAATGTCCTTCAGCTAGTTCTCCCAGGGATGAGACCTAGTGCAATCGAATCTTTATTATTATAAACCTACTATGTTCTGAATTTCGTGAGAATCGTTAGAGCTGTTTTCGAGATCCGGTGAAATATAAACATCCAAACATATAAACAGAAGTTGCTCGTTTAGGGAATAGGATAGAGCTTTAAAACAGCTGTTATAAACACAATAATAAACGTGTGATTTTATTGGTGTTTACAGCTGTATTGAAAGAAGAAAGAATAATAATTCAATTCAAGATTTCAAAGAATGTTCTGATGGAATTTTTTATTATTATTATTAAAAACACACAAAACAAAAATATTTGAAAATTAACTTAAGATCAGAACAGATTTATGCAATCGAGGTAAGAAGTCTTTAATTCACGTCACTTCTCTTTTTTACCATCTATATCATTAAGATTAGGGAATGAATCAAATTGGTTTTTATTATCCATGATAACATGAAACAGATGTTATATAGCTAAGGTGAACGTTATATTTTCGAGCTCAAAATTTAAGTGGTTTTATTCTTTATTTTGTGAATTTAAAGTTTTTTTTCATGTTTTTACAAAAGTTTTACTATCAATCTACCAAAATTTAAAATTGTTTGTTTTATTCTAATCTATACTCTCAGATTGTGATTTGGTGTAGAAAATTGAAATGGACATAACCTATGTATAATATTTGCACAATTTGAAACTGAATTAGGAAATTGAAAAAGTTTTGGGCAATAACCTGTTATTGCCTATTCTTTCCCGATCATTATATTGTTTGTGGTAATCTAATAAATAAATAAATAATTAACAGGGCACAACAATTCAAATCATACAACAACGCTAAATATTATAACGCTACAATGATTCATAAGCATAGTTTTATTCAGAAGCAAAGTACTTGTGACTGTATTAGCACGATTCAGAACTGGGCTAATATACGGTAGCAAATATTACGAGAAGTACCGTATATTGGGAATAGCTATTTTCTTTACAGTAATTCTCAGCTGTAAATCAGTATTCAGAGTTGATTTACAATAGTTACAACAATTATTAGTAACAGTTATAACTGTAAGTCATGCTGTCCAATTTCAGTTACTGTCTAACGTTTATCATAACTGGAAATCAATGGTCAACCAATATTTTCCGTATGAAGTTACACTTGACCAAAAATTAATTGAGTCCGGTCTCACAAGGCGTCAAACTATCAATACGATAAACAAAAAAGCAGATAACCATATAAGATAAACATAAAGCAGAAAAACATATTCGTGTGTTGAAAGATGTCGGTGCTTTAGATGTTGATGTTGAGGTTGAAGACCAACCACCCTCGGACTACTGTTGTTTTCGCTGTTTCTCATCGCAGCTGCCACTGAAATCGGAGTAAAATTATCGGTGATCTCAATTACATCATCATCTGAGTCAATGCTAATTACCTTGCCACTTTCATCTCCAGAATCATCAATTATTATAGGACACAATTCAAAAGGTTTCATCTCCTTCAAATCTTCAATTATTGAATCTTCTGATGTCGAACTACTGGAAGCTTCTACCTTGGCTACATTCAAGTTTGAAACAAACACTTTCTCTGTATGAAAACTTTCAGCACTTGATCTTTTTCTCTCAAATATTTTTCTAAGGATAGAAATATTCTGATAGTCACCGCTGACTCATTGCTGATCCGGTCGAGGTTGACGACTTGGGGTGGTCTGTCCTCTGTCCTTTCAGCGTTCAACATTCTCCAAGCAGACAATACACTCCAATTGAACATCTCTGATCATATCGAACACTTGTTTTGGTATTTTCTGTTGTAAGCGGTGCTAAGAACAATACGATATGATCAAAGGTGTTCAATTGGAGTGTATTGTCTGCTTGGAGAATGTTGAGCTCAACGATAACACCATCTGCACTCCATGTTGTAAAAAAACGCATTCTTTCACAAAAGATGTCTACAGGGACTGGCTTTCAGCTTTGGTAGCTATGCTTTGAAATGCCCGTTATGTAACAATAAAGAAAAGGTTCTAGTGGATAATGGAATTTTTATTCCTGAACAAGATGCGTTGTGGGAAACAGAACCCCGTGCCTTCAGAGAACTGCTGGAACGACGTTACTGTCGTTGCGATGCGGTGAAATGTGTTTGCCGGAGGGGACGTGATTTCACCGACAACAATATAAACTCGATGTGGCAAATCATCATGTGCTCCCTGTGCGTCTCACAGGAAGTGTCTCATGTCTAGGACGAAAACCAGATGGGAGTGTGATGTATGCCAGAGAGCTGAAAGGACAGAGGACAGACCACCCCAAGTGGCCACCCCGATGTCAGACCCAAATGATGATACCAGTTCTGATTCTAATATTGAAGTTATCGACTGTGATAGTTATGAACCCGCCTTAGTCCCACCATGCCGTGAACATGTTCCTGAAAATACCTCAACATTCATAATTCCCGAACCAATTTACGATGATAGTAGCTTCCACAATGAATATAGTAACTATCAGAATATTTCTATCCAAAGAAATAGTATATTACGCTACAAGCACAGAAAGTTAGTGTTTACAGTATGAGGATAGTTTCCCGGGCGAGGCTTGCAGAGCCCGGGAATATGTTATCCGAATACCGTAAACACCTTTCTGAGAGGGTCGCGTACGATATTTTTCGCCACACTACAGGTATAGCTGACGCCAAAAAGTTAGGCGGTTTCGTGGGTCTCTTGTGCGTTCCAACAGCTGATGTTGTCAAGTAGAGTTGTCATCTAGCTTGGCTTAAGTGATGATTTTTAAATCAAAAGAGACAATAAATAGATGCATTGCATAAGCTGTGAGTAGGTTACACCATGTGACCCACGAAGCAGCCTAACTTTAAAAGAATGTTTTATGAGGGGGGGGGAACTTTGATGTCTCATATCTCAAGAACCAGACGTCGTAGGGTACTCAAAGTGGGGTGGAAATTTCCGATCACACCCTCCTGAACAAAATGCACCATATGGTACAGTTGTCCAAACACATTTTCAAAAAGCAGCCGGAAAGGGTACTCTTTCCGGCCTTAGCCGGAAAGAAACCTGTTCTGACGTCAGACGAGAGTCACCTGCAAACAATGTCTACAGATCTACGTAGGGACTGGAAAACAGCTGCTTTCTGTGCAGTGTGGCGAAAAAGATTGAAAGAAAAAGATCAAGTGCTGAAAGTTTTCATACAGAGAAAGTGTTTGTTTCAAAATTCAATGTAGCCAAGATAGAAGAGCAGAGCAAGCTTCCAGTAGTTCGACATAACAAGATTCAATAATTGAAGATTTGAAGGAGATGAAACCTTTTGAATTGTGTCCTATAATAATTGATGATTCGGATGATGAAAGTGGCAAGGTAATTAACATTGACACAGATGATGATGCAATTGGGATCTCCGATAATTTTACTCCGATTTCAGTGACAGCAGCGATGAGAAACAGCGAAAACACCACTAGTCCGAGAGTGGTTGGTCTCATTGGATCTTCACTGGTGACGTTGATTTCCCAGTCCAACCTTAACATCAACATCTAAAGCTCCAACATCGTTCAACACATAATCAGGTCTGTCATCATTCAAATTGCTCCAGGAATTATGAATGTTGAGGTATTTTCAGGAACATGTTCACGGCATGGTGGGACTGAGGCGGGTTCATAACTATCACAGTCGACAACTTTGATATTAGAATCAGAACTGGTATCATCAATTGGGTCTGACATCGGGGTGGCCACTTGGGGTGGTCTGTCCTCTGTCCTTTCAGCTCTCTGGCATACATCACACTCCCATCTGGTTTGCGTCCTAGACATGAGACATTTCCTGTGGATACCCTGCGAGCCGCACAGGGAGCACAGGATGATTTGCCACATCGAGTTTATATTGTTGTCGGTGAAATCACGTCCCTTCCGGCAAACACATTTCACCGCATCGCAACGACAATAACGTTCCAGCAGTTCTCTGAAGGCACGGGGTTCTGTTTCCCACAACGCATCTTGTTCAGGAATAAAAATTCCATTATCCACTAGAACCTTTGAAAACTTTTCTTTATTGTTACATAACAAGCATTACCAAAGCTGGAAGCCAGTCCTTGTAGACATCTTTCGTGAAAGAATGCATTCTTTTTACAACATGGAGTGCAGATGGTGTTATCGTTGAGCTCAACATTTTCCAAGCAGACAATACACTCCAATTGAACACCTTTGATCATATCGTATTGTTCTTAGCACCGCTTACAACAGAAAATACCAGAACAAGTGTTCGATATGATCAAAGTTGTTCAATTGGAGAGTGTTGTCCGCTTGGAGAATGTTGAACGCTGAAAGGACAGAGGACAGACCACCCCAAGTGGCCACCCCGATGCCAGACCCAGCCCCAATCGATGATGCCAGTTTTGATTCTAATATCGAAGTTATATTTTAAATTGCCGATGATTCCCACAATGAAGATAGTGACTATCAAAATATTTCTATCCAAAGGGATAGAAGGTAGATCAAAATATTTCTATCCAAAGAGATAGAAGGTAGATCAAAATATATATCCAAAGAGAAAGATCGTAGAAAATAAGATCAAGTGATGAAAGTTTTCATACAGTGATGAGAAATAGTGAAAACAACACTAGTCCGAGGTGGTTGGTGTCATTGGTTCTTCACTGGTGACGTTGCTTTCCCAGTCCAACCTCAACATCATTATAGTCCAACATAGTTCAACACATAATCATATAAGGTGGCTGTTCCATTCCGTATGTCTATGTTGATATTTAATATTTTCGTAGAGTGACCTCCTGTGAAACGTGTTTGAGGTTTTGTAAATTCCTGAACCAGTAGCTAAATTTACAGCTATCCAGTATTAAATTCACAATCAATCCACTGTGAATTTAAGGTGTTTGTGAATCCCTGTTAATCCTGTTAATGCCTGTGAAAGGTGTTTGAGGTTTTGTAAATTCCTGAACCAGTAGCTAAATTTACAGCTATCTAGTATTAAATTCACAATCAATCCACTTTAAACAAAAAATTATTCGGTACGAATTAGCCATCTTATCCTGGGTATTTAACTATCTTATCCCGTTGAAGGTGGGTATGACAAAAGAATGTTTACAGTTGTAAAAGTGACTTACAGCTATAAGTAGCCAACCCTATCCGTAAACCAACATAGGTGTAATACTTACAGTGACTTACAGATATAACTGTAAACTATCCTATCCAATCCTAACCGTAAACCAATAAAGGTTTAATACTTACAGTGATTTACAGATATAACTGTAAGCTATCATATCCAATCCTAACCGTAAACCAATAAAGGTTTAATACTTACAGTGACTTACTGTAGACTATGCTAGCCGTAAAAATGTACATTTAGCGTTGATGTGATGTGGCGTTGAGGCGAGTGACGACTGTCCGCCGAGTCCGGTTGAGCAGCTCAGCAGTGCGCCGCCTTGCTTGCAAGCGGCTCATCAATCACTTGGCAGCCACTGTGATGGAGGCGTTCGCCTGCGGTGGCAACTGCAGCTGGGGCGCCACCAGAGGGGCCGTGGGGGCGGCTGAGGCGGAGGCGGCAGCAGGCGAGCGGCGGGCTAGTTTCGATCTGAAATTGAATTTTTAAAAATGTTCTACATTATAGTATTCAATTCAACAGTATTTCTACTTTGTGTACATTGTCTACAAACAATATTCTATTGGCATCAGTTTTGAAATATTTGGTAACAATGCTAAGTTGGAAAAGAATAGAGCTGTTTGCTTTGTCCAATTACAGACAAGGATAGCAACATCAATCTCTATATATAAAAATGAATTAATAAAACCATATAAAATCAGGTTATAAAACCTGACGATGGTGTGATATCACCGAAACTAGTTGTTAAACTATTTTAAAGTTTTTTTTTTAAATAAAGGGTGCTATAAGATTTTATATGCTTTTATCAATTTAAAAAGTAGCCCATGTCAATGAAGTGTTTTATAAAAATGAATGTCTGTTTGTGTGTTAGTTTGTTTGTTCCCTATAGACTCGAAAACTACTTGACAGAACGGCATGGAACTTTGGAATATGTTGTGTGAATTTTGGGGATGGTTTCTGACCAGAAATTTTAATAGGGAGGCTAATAATAATTATATATTAATCCATTTCACAGACCTATGTTTTCGAAATTGTCGGCCGAGCGGCTAACGTAGAACGGGAAGATCAACATGATTTAAGATCATGTTGTGATAATATGATTTAGCATCTAAACTTACCAGCTGTCATAAACACATCACTCTGTGGTAAAATTGTTTACTGGTATGAAAACGGTAGTTTCAAGCACATAGAAAGTCCGTATTGAGATGTGGATGAAAATATTGATTGTAAATAAATAAATTTCATGATTCACCAAATAAAGTCAAGTGTGACATGAGATACATTGACTTTTTGGCGGTACGAAGTTCGCCGGGTGAGCTAGTAGTCTATAAAATAAGTTGAGACTTGGAGAAAATATCAGTGTTGTCAAATTGGGCGGATCTTTTCCATTCAAGCCCATATGACTAAATATATACTAATTTGTATATTGTCAAATCTGCATAACTATGTTGCCGAATTGAATACACATCCTGTCATATGAACTTGCATGAAATTTCGCACAATTTGGCAACGCAGATATTTTCTCCCAAGTCTTAACTTATTTTATACAAACTATAATCAGGTGCTGACTTAAAAACACGAATCTCACTGTATAGACTTTCACTTAATAGTCTTTCTATAATATTACAAGTGGGGCGAAAAGGATTATTCTCTAGCATGGAGTCGAATAATGGAAAATGTGATGTAGAAACAAATATAAAAAGTGGAGTATTTGAAGCTATATATATGGATATAAGCTATATATAATACTTCAACAGAGGTGATAAAGATGCGCACTTTCAATTTGTTCACCTACTAACTAGTCCAAATGAAGCTGCAAAGTCAAAAATTGTGTCACAGACACCCCCTTCAAATTTCATTTGGAGTTTTATGCGAGAAACCAAAAAATGGTACCTTTAAACCACCCCCACCCCCTTAGCACAGGGGGTAGTGGTGGGGACTTTTGATATGTTTACCTTCTTACTACCCTGAACAGAACTGCGGGGTCGAAAATTGTCTTTCCAATTTTTCCCTCTATACCCTTTTTTGAGCATTCATTGCCTGGACTATATGCACTTCTAATGTCATTTGTTATATTCTCAAGAAGGACGATGGAGTGAGTCAATTTTATTGTTCCACAAACTTAACCTGTAAAAAGATTTGAAGAATACGTGTTCAAAATTTGAAGCTGATTGATCAATTCTTTCTAAAGTTATTGCAGAGCATACAAACAGACGGACAACGACTTTGGTCTTCAGTACCTAAGTCAAAAGTGAGAACTTGTTAACGCTCGATCAATAAAAACCAACAATGATACACTTTTTTATGTACTATTTGAACATGACATGCTGTCAATTTTAATTGAATATAATTATAATTGACGGCATGTCATGTTTAAATACATAAAAAAAGTATGATAATACATAGCAGCTCGGAATGGATCAAGAAATCATCACCAACAATAATATTCAACATATGATTTATTATCAATTATATATGAGCAACAAAAACATTACGGTACATCAACATTAATATCAGTAGGCCTATCACATAAATTATTTATACAAAACATTAAACATAAATGAGTCTTATATACAGTCTTATATAAGAGCTTCGATTGCTTATTAATTAAGGATATTTGGGTGGCTCGTTGGAGTGAGTGATAATGCGCCGGTATAATAATCAAGAGAACCCGAGTTCTCGAATCTCGACCGGGGCAAAAGTTTTTGACCACAGAACAATCGTAAAGATAAGCCCCCTCCCGTCGGTCCCGTCTACCTAAAAAGTAGTCGTCATCTATCTCTCATCATCATCACTCATCACCCACGCACAAGCCTAAGAGCTTATGTGGGCATCACCCTCTATATTATTATTATTTCCTGCCTATCTTTAATGGAACATCCCGTGCCATGATCACCAGATGTTTAGGATGTAATTATGGATTGAATTGAACAAAAAGATAGAAGCAAGAATCAAAAATATAGATCCAAGTCAGTTGGATTGAAGAGATTTAATAACAGACAAGAATTTATATGAATTTTCAACTGTGACTTCTGCTAAAATATATATTTAAATACAATTTTTGAAATATATATTTGTTTGGATTGAATAGGATAATCAAAATAGCAAATTAATTCGATTTTTGAAATTATAAATAAACAGTAGAAAAGTGAGAAAGAAACAATAATTGTGATGTAGTCCACCCACCATGAGCTGAGCTATGCAGAACTGAGTATTAATAGTTATCAATGAATCATGAAGTAGTTGATTTTAATTATTATAAAACTAAAATCCTAATTAAATGCTGTACTGTAATTAATTTCCATCTGTAGTTAATTTTAGAGAAAATGAAATCAGTAGATGATAGAATCAGTGAGGCGTTGGCTTGTCAATTTAGAAAAACTAGTATTAATAATTTTGAAAACATAAGCTAATTGAAGAAATTAGTATGAATATAATTTGATGAATTCATAAAGTAATTAATTTCAGAGAAATTTATGTCAGTATTATGATATCCGAAACTTTGGATCCGACGAGCGACTTTGGTTTGCCAATTTGAAGAAATTATAGTATTAAAAATTTTGACAACATGATCTGAGCTAGAATGGATTCACAAATTAGAAAATGGATCAACAATTGAAATTTAAATTAATATCTTTTTGAATGAATAATTGGAAGGTAAGTTAATTGATTTTAGAGGAATTTATGTTAATACGATTATAAAATTACTATTATTATAAATATTAATTCATTGTAACCAGCCATGGCTCAGCTTATAGTAAGTGACAAAGTTACAATAAATTCACTAAAAACTAAATTATGTTTACAATAGCTGGCCTCCTCAACACCCCTTATAGCCAACCCTAACCACCTCTAAATATTATTACAATAGACAATATATTTACATACAACTAAAAGGAATAAAGTTTATATAGTTGCATTAGACAAATTTTATTAGAGGCAAATCTTTATATGAATTTTCAACTGAGACTTCTGTAAAAATAGGCATATGATATTTGAAAAGAATATTTATTTGAATTGAATAGGATAATAATAATTGCAATAATCAATTAAATTTTTGGAATGATTATTCAACATTAGGAAGAAAACAATGATGTGATAAAGTTTACCCGCCATAAGCTGAGCTATGGCTTTACAATTTGATGAAATTAGTATTAATATTTTTCTAATAGATAAGGAAGTAATTGATATCAGACGAGTTAAGTTTGGCTAGGAATATGGAATCAGTGAAGCTAAGGCTTGCCAATTTGAAGAAAAAAGTAGTCTATTAATATTTTCCAACTAGTTCACAAAATAATTAATATTAGAGGTATTTTTGTTACCATAAATATATATCATTAGCAAGGATACTTATTTATATTCATGCTCAATAGACCATCCAGGGCTCAGCTTTTAGTGGGTGACAAATTTACAATAAATTCGCCAAATTACAAACTAAAAACTCAACTATAAGTTTACAACAATTGGCCTCCCAACACCCCTATAGCCAACCCTAACCACCTCAAATTACCGTATTTGCTAGTGTATGACACGCACCTATTAAAAAAAATTACTTTTTACTTTTCAAAAAATACAAAGCGAAATTTGTTGGTTTGCGTCATACGCGTAATTTTCCAAATTGAGACAGAATGCCGGTATGTACAGTTTCACAAAAATGTTCACAATGATCAGTCAACGATAATCAACCAATCAGCTTTTCCTAATGTGTTTGTTAAATGTATACTAAGTTCTAAATATAGTATTTTACGTTTTTCAAACATTAATTGAATAAAATTTACACAATGAACCGAGATATTGTGGAATTTCTCCATATTAAAGTGGAATAAAAACGATATTGTCAGTTGCACAAAATCTATTTGAGCCTAACTTTAGTTTCAAAGCACTGAGGCATCATCTTCAGATGAAAACAGACCACTGAAGAAGATGCCTTAGTGCATTGAAACTTAAGTTTGGCTCGAAAAAATTATGTGGATCTGACAGTATCTTTTTTATTTCAACTTGATAAAATGAATATTTTGCAGATCAATAATCATTATAAACGTTGTTTCAAATAAAAGCTTTGATAATATATTTACTGTATTTTTTTTAATAAAAATGTACTCTAGTTTTTGGGGTGCGCATCGTACACGAGCAAATACAGTAGACTACTTACAATAGACAATTGTATTTGTTTTAATTTATTCACTTACAAAATAACTAGAGCTAGATTCACAATAGTTGAGCTGGAGAAATTTAATAACAGACAAGAATTTATATGAATTTTCAACTGTGACTTATGCTAAAATATACAATATATAATTGTATATACTTTACTAAATGTATATACTTATGTATATACTTATACTTATGCTAATTGTATATGACTTCTGCTAAAATATACTTGAATACAATTTTTGAAATAACAGTCAAGAATTTATATGAATTTTCAACTGTGACTTATGCTAAAATATACAATATACAATTGTATATACTTATGCTAAATGTATATACTTATGTATATACTTATACTTAGGCTAATTGTATATGACTTCTGCTAAAATATACTTGAATACAATTTTTGAAATAACAGTCAAGAATTTATATGAATTTTCAACTGTGACTTCTGCTAAAATATACTTGAATACAATTTTTGAAATAACAGTCAAGAATTTATATGAATTTTCAACTGTGACTTATGCTAAAATATACAATATACAATTGTATATACTTATGCTAAATGTATATACTTATGTATATACTTATACTTAGGCTAATTGTATATGACTTCTGCTAAAATATACTTGAATACAATTTTTGAAATAACAGTCAAGAATTTATATGAATTTTCAACTGTGACTTCTGCTAAAATATACTTGAATACAATTTTTGAAATAACAGTCAAGAATTTATATGAATTTTCAACTGTGACTTCTGCTAAAATATACTTGAATACAATTTTTGAAATAACAGTCAAGAATTTATATGAATTTTCAACTGTGACTTCTGCTAAAATATACTTGAATACAATTTTTGAAATAACAGTCAAGAATTTATATGAATTTTCAACTGTGACTTCTGCTAAAATATACTTGAATACAATTTTTGAAATAACAGTCAAGAATTTATATGAATTTTCAACTGTGACTTCTGCTAAAATATACTTGAATACAATTTTTGAAATAACAGTCAAGAATTTATATGAATTTTCAACTGTGACTTATGCTAAAATATACAATATACAATTGTATATACTTATGCTAAATGTATATACTTATGTATATACTTATACTTAGGCTAATTGTATATGACTTCTGCTAAAATATACTTGAATACAATTTTTGAAATAACAGTCAAGAATTTATATGAATTTTCAACTGTGACTTATGCTAAAATATACAATATACAATTGTATATACTTATGCTAAATGTATATACTTATGTATATACTTATACTTAGGCTAATTGTATATGACTTCTGCTAAAATATACTTGAATACAATTTTTGAAATAACAGTCAAGAATTTATATGAATTTTCAACTGTGACTTATGCTAAAATATACAATATACAATTGTATATACTTATGCTAAATGTATATACTTATGTATATACTTATACTTAGGCTAATTGTATATGACTTCTGCTAAAATATACTTGAATACAATTTTTGAAATAACAGTCAAGAATTTATATGAATTTTCAACTGTGACTTATGCTAAAATATACAATATACAATTGTATATACTTATGCTAAATGTATATACTTATGTATATACTTATACTTAGGCTAATTGTATATGACTTCTGCTAAAATATACTTGAATACAATTTTTGAAATAACAGTCAAGAATTTATATGAATTTTCAACTGTGACTTCTGCTAAAATATACTTGAATACAATTTTTGAAATAACAGTCAAGAATTTATATGAATTTTCAACTGTGACTTCTGCTAAAATATACTTGAATACAATTTTTGAAATAACAGTCAAGAATTTATATGAATTTTCAACTGTGACTTCTGCTAAAATATACTTGAATACAATTTTTGAAATAACAGTCAAGAATTTATATGAATTTTCAACTGAGGTTTCTGTAAAAATGAATCTTTTGGTAAAAGTTACTGGACTTGGGAGTTGGGCCTATAGAAAATTTTCAAAAATTGAAAAATTAATTGAACTATAAATCGAACAAAAAACAAAAGTTTACTAGACTTGACAGTCCTGGGCCACTTCCGTGTGGTGTGGAGGTACAAGTACAGTAAATTCTCTTACAAACTAAAACCTAAACTGAGTTTACAATAGTTGGCCTCTTCAACTCCCATTACAGGCAACCCAACTACATGAAATTACTTACAATAATAGGCAAAAGTCTAAGTTGAGAAAATTTTTAAAGAAGAGAGTTTAAAATAGTTGGATTGGAAGAAAATTGATAACAGGAAACAATTCGGATAAATTTTCAACTGAGGTTTCTGTAAAAATGAATCTTTTGGTAAAAGTTACTGGACTTGGGAGTTGGGCCTATAGAAAATTTTCAAAAATTGAAAAATTAATTGAACTATAAATCGAACAAAAAACAAAAGTTTACTAGACTTGACAGTCCTGGGCCACTTCCGTGTGGTGTGGAGGTACAAGTACAGTACGAGCTTGTCATGGAGGTCAACTACTAGGATGAGAAGACTGCCACCGATGTTCGACTTCCATGAGACAGCTGTCGCCACCATTTCTATACACAATACTAGGAGGAGACTTTACAGAAAGACTACCAGCCTCGAAACACCTCAGACGGTCGACAGACCTGATTAATTGTCTGCGAAAAAACCTTAAAAAATGAACCTTCAAAACATAGAAATTCTTAAGTTATCACAGATGTATATCAATAACATTCTAGATTGATCCATTTTTTGTTGTTTTCAATGAAGACACTATTCTATTCCATGATATGACAAGTTTTATGTATTTTAATTATATACTGAACAAAATAATGCATGAGAAACACACATAGTGCTTCGACGTAATAAACTAATCTATGCAGTCTTCTTCAGAACGATATTTCAGTATATTGAAGACCATTGTTAAAAAAATGATATTGAAAATTATTGAAATGTGGCAACTTTGAAAGCTTAACAAAGTTGTAGTTGAATGATAATCAAATTAAATGATAATGATCACCAGCTACCCTATATTAGAATGTTAATTTTCGAAAATATGTAAATAACTATAGAGAGGTCCACGTTATAATGGCAGCGAGGAAAGATGAGAGAGCAGTGTTGCCAATTCTCGGCCTTGCACTGCCTTTTTTAATATGTGACATCGGTATATTTAATGCGATATTGACTGTTCATTATTGTTCAAAATAATCAATTATATTTTATTGGTCAAGGAAAAATATTCTTGAATGATCTAATGGAATATTTTCAGGATTGAGTTTAAGTATGTTTTCAATTGATTATTATATATTTCTGCATTGTTAAAGATCGAACTGGGAACGTTGCGGAGCTAGAGAAGGATACCTCCATCTGCTTTGTTGGATGATAGAAAAGGATAGCAACGCCAATGTTGATCAGATACTGTCATTATAACACAGACCTCGCTATTTGCTTGAATCCTATCAGAATGAAGTGATTGAGATAGAAATTTGAAAGAATCAAAGTTAATTTTGAAATACGAATTCACACTTGAAAGGAAAAGAGACTTCTCCACTAACCTTCGAGCCATGAAGTAGGGTAGCCAAACCTTCGTCTTGAAGTTCAAACAGTTATACATTTATTTCACTAACCACTGAATTATCACTGTTGTAATATTGCACTAATTAACTTCGGTTCTGAACTTCACTAATAAAACTCCGGACGTAACAACATAGGCTTCACTATAAGAACTGTTGAAGGCTTCACTCTATAGAAGGTATTCCAATGTTCGTCTATGTGAATGAAGCTGAAATTTTATAATCTGAAACAAAAAAAGCTTCATAAGTTTAACTGAAAAACACATCAATGCAACAATCTAGTATAAAGAAATGATTGAGAAAAAGAAATAATTATTGAATGAGAAGAAAAATTATTAGTGAATGATAATGATCAGCATGATGTAATTTAAGATGATATGGTATATGATTTGTACTCGCAATGCACATTGAATATATGTACTTCCTTATAACATGAATCAACATTTGACAAACAGATTTCAATAAACAGATAACAAATAGATGAACAAATAAACAACAGATGAACAAATAAACATTGGACAGATAGAATAGTCTATAAATTAAATTGGAAGAACAATAAATCATACAAAAATCTTATAACTACTACTCATTGACTCTACGGGCCTTGAAGAGCCTTGGCCTCCTCCACAAGTCTTTTACACGAATCTGTGTCCTGTGCTCGCTGTCTCCACCTTCTGACGCCCAAGGATTGAAGGTCTGCCTCCACGTCGTCCAATCATCTGTTGCGTGGTCGGCCTCGTTTTCTTTGTCCCCCTGGTTGCTGACATTATTCCACATCTCTACTCATAGCCAACCATTCTTCAACAGTGACGACATATAAAACAGTATCTGTACAATTATTTTTACAAAACAACTATTTCTGTACTTGAATAACAATTGAAAAATGTATTGCTTGAAGAAATGAAATCATAATGAACTAGGAATTACAATAATATTTGGCCTCCACATCCACCCTCATATTATATAAATCAGTATTAATATTTTTTAATGGATTAAGAAACAATAAAAATTAGAGGAATGGATGTTAGTATGATTGGGCTTGTCAATTTGAAGAAATTGGTTTTGATATTTTTCAAATGAATTATGAAGTAACTACCTATTATTAGAGGATGGATGTTACTACTATAATAGAATCAATAAGGCTGTAGCTTGTCAATTTGAAAACAAGTAATTTTTACAATATGAGCTGTGAGCTATGGCTTAACAGATTGAAGAAATAGGTGGTACTATTTTTTTAAAGAAATATGAAGTGAATAATATTAGAGCAACTAAAGTGTGTATGATTATAGAATTAGTAAAGATTTCAATTTCTAGACAAGTCAATTAGACAAGTCAATTTCTAGAAATTAGTATTATTAAATAAATCGATTTTGAAGTGATTAATGTTGAAGGAATTTATATTATTATGATTGTTTAATCGGTGAGGCTTTGTATTGACATTTTGAATGAATTAGTATTGATACCTATTTTATCAACATTTTAATATTGATATTGATATTTCAAATGAATAATAATTATGGAGTAATTGATATTAGAGGAATAATTGATTTTAAAGGGATAATTGATTTTAGTATAATTATAAGTTTGTAGAATCAGTGAATTTAGTATCATAGTAGGTGTTTATAATATAAACAGACGAGTTAATTTTGGTTAGAAATATAGAATCAGTAAAGCTAAGGCTTGCCAATTTGAAGAAAAGAGTATTATATTTACAAACTAGTTCACAAAATAATTAATATTAGAGGAATTGTTATTACTGTGAATATATAATAATAATTAGTATGAATACTGATTTATTTATGCTCAATAGACCAGCCAGGGCTCAGCTTTTAGTGGGTGACAAATTTACAATAAATTCGCAAAATTACAAACTAAAAACTAAACTTTACGTTTACAACGATTGGCCTCCCAACACCCCTATAGCCAACCCTAACCACCTCAAATTACTGTATTTGCTAGTGTATGAAACGCACCTATTTAAAAAAATTACTTTCAACTTTTCAAAAAATACAAAGCGAAATTCGTTGGTTCGCGTCATACGCGTAATTTTCCAAATTGAGACAGAATGCCGGTATGTACAGTTTGACAAAAATGTTCACGATGATCAGTCAACGATAATCAACAAGTCAGCTTTTCCTAATGTGTTTGTTAAATGTATACTAAGTTCTAAATATAGTATTTTACGTTTTTCAAACATTAATTGAATAACATTTACACTATAAACAGAGATATTGTGGAATTTCTTCATATTAAAGTGGAATAAAAACAATATTGTCAGTTCCACATAATTTATTTGAGCCAAACTTTAGATTCAAAGCACTAAGGCATCATCTTAAAATGAAAAAAGACCAATGAAGATGATGCCTTAGTGCATTGAAACTTAAGTATGGCTCGAATAAATTATGTGTATCTGACAGTATCTTTTTTATTTCAACTTAATTAAATTGATAATTTGTAGATCAATAATCATTACATACGCTGTTTCAAATAAAACCTTTGATAATATCTTTATTGTATTTTTTCATAAAAATGTACTTTAGTTTTTGGGGTGCGCATCGTACGCGAGCAAATACAGTACTTACAATAGAAAATTTTATTTTTTTTATTTATTCACTTACAAACTAACTAGAGCTAGATTCACAATAGTTGGGCTGGAGAAATTTAATAACAGACAAGAATTTATATGAATTTTAACTGTGACTTCTGCTGAAATATATATTTAAATACAATTTTTGAAATAACCGACAATAATTTATATGAATTTTCAACTGTGACTTCTGCTAAAATATATTATCAATGTAATATTTAGAATATAGGTATAATTATTTCAATTGAATAAAATTATTATTCAACAGTAGACAAATTAGAGAAGAAACAATAATATTGTGATGAAGTTCACCCAGCATAAGCTGCACTATGGCTTAGAAAGATTAAGAATTTGGTATTAATATTTTTTTTCATTGAACTATCAACTAATTAGATACCGTATAAGTATTATTAGAGAAATAGTAAAGCTTTGGATTGTCGATTTAAAACAAATATTGTATCCATATTTTTAAAATGAATTAGGCTATAAAATAAACAAAATCATTAATTGATGTAGATACTGCTTATTTAAGTATTCTCAATAGAACAGCCAGAGCTCAGCTTATAGCAGATGAAAAATTACAATAAATTCTCTTACAAACTAGAACCTAAACTAAGTTTACAATATTTGGCCTCTTCAACTCCCATTATAGGCAACCCTAACTAAATGAAATTACTTACAATAGGCAAAAGTCTTAGTTGAAAAAAAATTTACTTCCAAACTGAAAGGAAGAAAGTTTAAAATAGTTGGATTGGAAGAAAATTGATAACAGGCAAAAACTCAGATGAATTTTCAACTGAGGTTTCTGTGAAAATAAATCTTTTGGTAAAAGTTATTGAACTTGGGAGTTGGCCTATAGAAAATTTTCAAAAATTGAAAAATGAATTGAACTATAAATCGAACTGAAAAATAAGTTTATTAGGCTTGACAGTCCTGAACCTTTTCATTAATATGTTGAAAGAGTTGAAAACATGGAATTTGGAATTACAATAATAGATATTAAATTTGGGTTTTGAGTTTTGTGAACTCAATTATAAATAACATTATATGTGGTAATCAAAATAATTTAAAAACAAATAATAATAATTAATTTGAAAAGAGAAATATGATGATATATGGAAGTTAAAGTGTACCAACTAGACTTGGGGGTCCCAAGCCTTTACAATGTTGGGACAATGAAATATATATGGAAGAAATAAAACTCGAATAATAATTTAAATGAGAATTGAATGGAACAATAAAACTTTTAGTTCTTAATATTTTATACAAATTTTGATAAAAATGAAGAATTTTAATATATATGAAAAATTACTGAAGTTAAAAAAACGAAAATAGAAGTTTTATAAAGAACATTTAAAGGCTAAAGACCTTTATCCAGCTATTAATATTATTACAAGTTGGCTGGAGGTCTGTAGACTATAGGTCTATAAAATTGGGATGTCAACCCTTTTTACTGGAAATAAGCCTATAGTTCTACTTGAAGAGAGTTATCTGTCAGAACTAAGAGGAAAGAGTTTCATGCAAGAATTACATGCTGTAAATTGGAAAAATGTCATTAAGGAAATGGTTCAAATCTTTGAATGATGTAACATCAAAAAAATTATAAAAGAGATAGAACATGCTGTTGTCTGGAAAAATGTGATATTTCAAAGAATTAACAATAGGGTAATAAATGGCGCTACATAGAAATAGTATTTGGATTCTTATAATTTTGTTATGAAGTATTCATGCTTTTTCTAATCGTGACTTATCCAAGAAGTAGATTAGTTGAAGTCGGAAAATATATGATACTTGAAAATTCTTGTTCAATGAAAATTAAAAGAGACCTGAAATTAGTAAATTAACAGTTGATTAATGAAATTAATGTGAACATCTACATCTTCCTGAGTTAGCACCTTTTTTCTCTATTACCTTGTTAGCCACAGTTAATATCAGTATTTGATGTATGTTAAATTGCATGACAAACAATCTTCTATAGGAATTATAAGAGCCTCAAAATGAACGATTTAGTATTAACAGCTGTAGTGGGTAAATGTGAAGTTCTAAATCTTCCTAAGTTGGCACACTTTTCCTCTATCACCTTGTTTGCCACAGTTAATATCAATAGTTAATGTATGTTAAATTGTATTATAAACCCTCCTATGAAATTTAGAACATACCCAAAATTAGTAGTTTATTAGGCCTACTAACAATTAATGTAGTGGGTAAATGTGAACATCTACATCTTCCTAAGTTAGCACCATTTTTCTCTTCATTATCTTGTGAACCACTGTTAATATCAATAATTAATGTATGTTAAATTGTATGATGAACCCTCACCATCCCACTTATTTTTATTGTGACATGCCCCCAATCACCGCCACTGACATTTAATCACTATTCACAAACTGGGATTCTAATTCAAAAGATTCTATTGTTCCACGCTTTTGAATCCAAAATAGGTCTGGCAACACTTGAAAGCTATAACTTCACTCTATAAACTATAAGATTCACTGAGAGGAAACACTTTAAGCACTCAATTTGAGGATGAAGACTAATCAATTATAGTACAGGACAGATTGAAAGCGCACACTTCACTAACATGTCACTAGTTGAAAATTGAATTTGAATGGAGTTTTGGTTGTGGGGAGCTCTTTACAAAAAGGTCCAACCTTAGCCTGAATATATGCAGTGATATTTGAGCAGACAATGGGCTGTTTTATTTCAACCGGGACCGACGGTCGGTATACGTGCACATCCTCTAACACGTCTATTCAGTTGAAACCGTCAATATGTCAACCCAAAAACACTGAATAACCCAGTTCATTTAAACACTAATAACACTGTTTGAAAATATTTACTGTCTTAGAATAAGACAGTATTATTTACATTCTTTACATTCATTTACATTTATTTACATTCTTAGAATACTGTTACCTAAGTTGTTTAATAAACTGCCCAAAACAACAATATAGCACACTTCAACTCATTTGGCGGCAGCATTTCATGAAGAGGGTTTTGGTAGGCTGCTCCACTGACAAACACCTCAATCTTCACAGCAATATTATGCTGGTCTAATGTCTGATATACAATCACAAATACAACTTCCCATCATCATTGAGGAACAATAGATATTTGGAGATGCACTGATGGGGTTTGTCAACGAAACTGAATTCACAGTTGAGACTCAAATATTCCAATGACAATATCACTGACAGGTTGGTCTAGTGGTCTGGGGCGTTATAACGTTCAGTCTGCTAGCACAGCTTGGTCGTGATTCGGATCCCACCGGTAGGAATGGACGTTTGATCATCTCATAAATCAGCCATGCACAAGCAAAACGATCATGTGGGCTTCAACCGCAATAATATATTTCGTGGAACAACGAGACCTATGAAAAAAAAACTACCTACAACCAAAACTTCTGTGTTCAAGACTGGAAATCGTTAACTATTATAATAACCAATGAAGCTAAGCTGTTATGTAGCTGAGGTGAACGTTATATTTTCGAGCTCAAAATTTAAGTGGTTTTATTCTT